>NC_143022.1:5172500-5280000 GCF_057628025.1 Oncorhynchus mykiss
CTCTGCCTCCAAAGAGCATGATGCACAAAGACCTCCACTCCTCGCTCTCTCTCATTCCCCCCCCCCCCCCCCCGGGGCCTGACTACTACAAAGAAAGGGCCATATAAACCCCCGTCCCCGTCCCCGTCCCCCATCCGGCCTCACTGTTACCATGTGTGAGGTTCTGTCATGACATCATCCAGCCTCCATACAGACAGACAGACCCTACATCCAAGCAGCCAGCCCCATTGACTCACTATTGACACAGAACAATATGCTAGGGTCGCATCCCAAATGGCACCCTATTCCCTAAGTAGTGCACTACTTTTGACCAGGGCCCGTAGGGGAATAAAGATACCTAATATAATAAGGGGATAGTCTACCGTGTGGGATGCAACGAGCGCCAGTGAACCAGTATGGACAGAGAACCGCCTGTTGAGAGCCTCTAAATAGGATGGTGGCAGTGTGTTGGAGGGGCTTACAAGACAATACCTGGCACCAGGCACACAATGCTGTCCCATCGATGCTGTCCCATCGATGCTGTCCCATCAATGCTGTCCCATCAATGCTGTTCCATCAATGCTGTCCCATCAATGCTGTCCCATCAATGCCCATCAATGCTGTCCCATCAATGCTGTCCCATCAATGCTGTCCCATCAATGCTGTCCCACCAATGCCCATCAATGCTGTCCCATCAATGCTGTCCCATAAATGCTGTCCCATCAATGCTGTCCCATCAATGCCCATCAATGCTGTCCCATCAATGCTGTCCCATAAATGCTGTCCCATCAATGCTGTCCCATAAATGCCCATCAATGCTGTCCCATCAATGCTGTCCCATAAATGCTGTCCCATCGATGCTGTCCCATCGATGCTGTCCCATCAATGCTGTCCCATAAATGCTGTCCCATCAATGCCCATCAATGCTGTCCCATAAATGCTGTCCCATCAATGCTGTCCCATCAATGCTGTCCCATCAATGCTGTCCCATCCAAAAAAAAGTAAGTCTGAGGAGGGTTTCAACTTTAGAATGCTGCTGATTTTAAGGTAAACTTCTTGTAAATGCAATGAAACTTAAATGGTTTAAGTTAAGTGGATGTGTTTTTGATGACACGGTACATTGCATTGTTGCTGTAAGTTAGCAGAGAGGTTACAGACAGGTCACGGTGAGGTCACGGTGAGGTTACAGAGAAAAAGACAGCTGTGACTGCACCCAGCTACATTCAGAGAAGGTGAGAGAGAGAGATCGTCTCCTGAGATGAGATGACGCGGGAAATGCCCCTGGCACAGCAAACAGAATGTTCTTGTAGGTAATCTTGCGTTGAAAATCGATTATGTGCCCCGCTTGGTCCACCGAACTCCCATGAACCCCCTCATCTGTATTCTGTGCTGCAGAGGAGCTGATTGGTCCACCGAACTCCCATGAACCCCCTCATCTGTATTCTGTGCTGCAGAGGAGCTGATTGGTCCACCGAACTCCCATGAACCCTACCATCTGTATTCTGTGCTGCAGAGGAGCTGATTGGTCCACCGAACTACCATGAACCCCCCCCCCCATCTGTATTCTGTGCTGCAGAGGAGCTGATTGGTCCACCGAACTCCCATGAACCCCCCCCCCCCCCAATCTGTATTCTGTGCTGCAGAGGAGCTGATTGGTCCACCGAACTACCATGAACCCCCCCCCCCCATCTGTATTCTGTGCTGCAGAGGAGCTGATTGGTCCACCGAACTCCCATGAACCCCCCTCCCCCCATCTGTATTCTGTGCTGCAGAGGGTGCAGCCCAAATGACCCCCTTCTTTCCTCTAAGAATAACTACGTTTGACTTTAAATCCACTGTTCTGTGAGACAAAACACCAAACATGTCCTATTGCCTTCTGGTAGCATAAGGAAATCACTGTTCCTTGTCAAGTAATTACCATAGAAGCCAATCAAGACGCATTGCTTGCGGAAATACAAAGTCTGTGAAGTGAAATAGTGGCGTTGTGTTTGTGTCCCGGCCGACTCCCTGATGACTGTAAAGATATGCATCTACACAGAGAAGATTACCACAGAAGGAATCCGACAGTACAAGGACGTCCCAATGTTATCCCTCTCTCTCTATTGGTTAAGATGCAGAGATGGCTGTCACTCCCTCTCTCTCTATTGGTTAAGATGCAGAGATGGGCGTCCCTCCCTCTCTCTCTATTGGTTAAGATGCAGAGATGGCCGTCACTCCCTCTCTCTCTATTGGTTAAGATGCAGAGATGGGCGTCCCTCCCTCTCTCTCTATTGGTTAAGATGCAGAGATGGCTGTCACTCCCTCTCTCTCTATTGGTTAAGATGCAGAGATGGGCGTCCCTCCCTCTCTCTCTATTGGTTAAGATGCAGAGATGGCCGTCACTCCCTCTCTCTCTATTGGTTAAGATGCAGAGATGGCCGTCACTCCCTCTCTCTCTATTGGTTAAGATGCAGAGATGGCCGTCACTCCCTCTCTCTTTATTGGTTATGATGCAGAGATGGCCGTCACTCCCTCTCTCTCTATTGGTTAAGATGCAGAGATGGCCGTCACTCCCTCTCTCTCTATTGGTTAAGATGCAGAGATGGCCGTCACTCCCTCTCTCTTTATTGGTTATGATGCAGAGATGGCCGTCACTCCCTCTCTCTATTGGTTATGATGCAGAGATGGCCGTCCCTCCCTCTCTCTATTGGTTATGATGCAGAGATGGCCGTCCCTCCCTCTCTCTATTGGTTAAGATGCAGAGATGTCCGTCCCTCCCTCTCTCTCCTGGTTATGTTGCAGAGACAGAGGCCAGTGCCATATGACAGGGCCTATAGGGCTGGTCATAGCTACTGTAAGAAGGGCCTATAGGGCTGGTCAAAGTTACTGTAAGAAGGGCTTATAGGGCTGGTCATAGCTACTGTAAGAAGGGCCTATAGGGCTGGTCAAAGTTACTGTAAGAAGGGCCTATAGGGCTGGTCATAGCTACTGTAAGAAGAGCCTATAGGGCTGGTCAAAGTTACTGTAAGAAGGGCCTATAGGGCTGGTCATAGTTACTGTAAGAAGGGCCTATAGGGCTGGTCATAGTTACTGTAAGAAGGGCCTATAGGGCTGGTCAAAGTTACTGTAAGAAGGGCCTATAGGGCTGGTCATAGCTACTGTAAGAAGAGCCTATAGGGCTGGTCAAAGTTACTGTAAGAAGGGCCTATAGGGCTGGTCATAGTTACTGTAAGAAGGGCCTATAGGGCTGGTCATAGTTACTGTAAGAAGGGCCTATAGGTACTCCGTCCTTAGATACTCTATACTGAACAGATATAAAACATTAGCTAATATACCTATATACTCTATACGGGCTAAATCTCCTCTCCCGTAATACTCAGCAGGTTGACGTTTATTGTCATGAATCTTGTCCTGGAGGCAGAACTGAGAGATTTACCCTTAGATAGGCCAGCTGCAAAGTCAAAATTAGCAATATTTTATGTTGGCTATAAAATTTGTGAAAACCAAAATGAACTTTTTGGTCGTAATTTAAGGTTAGGGTTAGGCATTAGTATTAGCAGTGTGGTTGAGGTTAGGGTTAGGCATTAGGATTAGCAGCGTGGTTAAGGTTAGGATTAAAATTAGGTTTAAAAATCAGATTTTATGACTTTGTGGCTGTGCCAGCTAGTGACCACTCTCTACAGAGGTGCCTCCAGAACAACATTCATGAGGGGAAAAATGCCAACCTGCCTATACTGACTGTGTTGTCCTCAAGCCTCATCTCCTATGTTAACAATACGTTTCCATAATGAAGCCATGCTATTTCTGTACCAAAACATATTCCACATATTTACATTATCAAATATGAGATAGGATTACATTTTGTTATTGTGTTTCTGTACGTTATTTACCAAAACAATGGGCTATAACGGACTAACATTTGAATTGGAGTCGATGACAATGTAATACATAAAAGACAATAAACCACAACTTAAAGCAATCCACATATTTAACCATGGATCACGTTCTGATTGGCCAGTGAGGGGGTCAAACCTTGACACACCTTCAACTTGTTTATTCGTCAAAACTCCGCCTTTTCACACCGCATCCAGCTACTGCGCCCATAATTCCGGTTGTGAAAATAGCAGAGATATTTCTGACACACCCCTGAACTTATAGTGCTATCACCAGCACTTGGATGTACAATTGTGTAAGGTTTGTTGAAATACAACCCCAAGGCTTTACCTCCTACACCCCCTGACCTTTCCAATGCTCCTTTTCTCTACACCCCCTGACCTTTCCAATGCTCCTTTTCTCTACACCCCCTGACCTTTCCAATGCTCCTTTTCTCTACACCCCCTGACCTTTCCAATGCTCCTTTTCTCTACACCCCCTGACCTTTCCAATGCTCCTTTTCTCTACACCCCCTGACCTTTCCAATGCTCCTTTTCTCTACACCCCCTGACCTTTCCAATGCTCCTTTTCTCTACACCCCCTGACCTTTCCAATGCTCCTTTTCTCTACACCCCCTGACCTTTCCAATGCTCCTTTTCTCTACACCCCCTGACCTTTCCAATGCTCCTTTTCTCTACACCCCCTGACCTTTCCAATGCTCCTTTTCTCTACACCCCCTGACCTTTCCAATGCTCCTTTTCTCTACACCCCCTGACCTTTCCAATGCTCCTTTTCTCTACACCCCCTGACCTTTCCAATGCTCCTTTTCTCTACACCCCCTGACCTTTCCAATAACTTTTCTCTACACCCCCTGACCTTTCCAATGCTCCTTTTCTCTACACCCCCTGACCTTTCCAATGCTCCTTTTCTCTACACCCCCTGACCTTTCCAATGCTCCTTTTCTCTACACCCCCTGACCTTTCCAATGCTCCTTTTCTCTACACCCCCTGACCTTTCCAATGCTCCTTTTCTCTACACCCCCTGACCTTTCCAATGCTCCTTTTCTCTACACCCCCTGACCTTTCCAATGCTCCTTTTCTCTACACCCCCTGACCTTTCCAATGCTCCTTTTCTCTACACCCCCTGACCTTTCCAATGCTCCTTTTCTCTACACCCCCTGACCTTTCCAATGCTCCTTTTCTCTACACCCCCTGACCTTTCCAATGCTCCTTTTCTCTACACCCCCTGACCTTTCCAATGCTCCTTTTCTCTACACCCCCTGACCTTTCCAATGCTCCTTTTCTCTACACCCCCTGACCTTTCCAATGCTCCTTTTCTCTACACCCCCTGACCTTTCCAATGCTCCTTTTCTCTACACCCCCTGACCTTTCCAATGCTCCTTTTCTCTACACCCCCTGACCTTTCCAATGCTCCTTTTCTCTACACCCCCTGACCTTTCCAATGCTCCTTTTCTCTACACCCCCTGACCTTTCCAATGCTCCTTTTCTCTACACCCCCTGACCTTTCCAATGCTCCTTTTCTCTACACCCCCTGACCTTTCCAATGCTCCTTTTCTCTACACCCCCTGACCTTTCCAATGCTCCTTTTCTCTACACCCCCGTATCACCTTTTCTTTACAGCTGTATGATTATGTAAATGAACCACATCAGTCTACCTGAATACCTGACGCTACAAGACTAAAGACTGCATAAAGGCCATGTGATTAAAAAACCTTACAGACCACCTCAGTATGAAGCATATCGGTATGCAGCATAGAAACTACATTCTACAACGGTTTGGTAAAAACAAGCATTGTGATTGGTTGAGATGTGTTCTAAGCCATATATGTATATACACCTATGATGCCATTTATGGCATCTTGTTTTCTGTACCATCTGAGAAGTCCAGCCCCCAATCAGCCCCTCTGAGAAATCCCTGCTCATCTATTGTCCCTATCAGCCCCTCTGAGAAATCCCTGCTCATCTATTGTCCCTATCAGCCCCTCTGAGAAATCCCTGATCATTTATTTCTCATCAGCCCCTCTGAGAAATCCCTGCTCATCTATTGTCCCCATCAGCCCAGCCAACCAATTCATTAACTCGATGTCCACTGTAAAAAGCATCTAGACATTATTTCCCCTTGCTTCTAGCCTAACATTAGGGTTTCAACAACAGGAGTTTGTCCAAACAGTGCTGTGTGTCTTTCGACAATTGAAACATTATTTCAATATTGAAATTCAACCTCCATTGTCATACTGAGAATTAACGTATCAGGAGAGACAAAAAAAAAAAAAATCTCAGCCAATCGAAATCATGAATCAGCATAATTTTTTTTTCATGGCTTTATACTCTATACAAAGAGATTTCAATAGAACAACTGGTCAAACGATATGAAGTGCAGCTAGTTTTCTGTCTTACCCGCTTCAGTTTGAAGTGATTGCGTTAGCTGTGTTGTTGGCTAGCTCCTCAGTACAGTGTCCTGACCTTTTTTAGTTTGCTCGTCGTTATGGACGTATCCACAACAGCTTAAAACAAACGCAAATGCAGTTACTTTTATTCTAGCTGCATTGTTTGACGTGACTGTGTTTTCCGTAGTTGTTCTAGCTAGCAAACAAGGAAGAAGATCGTTGCCGCGGAACATTTAGAACGAACGACTTTGGTCGTGTCCATATAGACCTATGACCGCAGCACAGCCGTGCTAAATTTAAAAATCAAAAAAAATTCTCGTTTACAATTACTTTATTAAAACACACAGGGTATGCATCCAAAATGGCACCCTATTCTCATAGGTATCTGGTCAAAAGTAGTGCACTATTAGGGAATAGGGTGCCGTTTGGGATGCACAGGGGAAACAACACTTATAGGTCCTGTTCTGTATGTCAACAATGAGTGTCCGAGGAAATGGGGACTTGTTTTTTTGACTCGAGCCAGTCATGACATGAAGAAGGCTAGGGAACGGGGACTTGTTTTTTTGACTCGAGCCAGTCATGACATGAAGAAGGCTAGGGAACGGGGACTTGGTTTTTTGACTCGAGCCAGTCATGACATGAAGAAGGCTAGGGGGGAGGGGGGGTAGATGAACTAAATTAGGCCATATGCTAAATATTTTAGGGAAGCTAATCTATTATTGACCAATGGCTGTACCGTACTGAACAGGCTGGATATCAAGTCTCTCTGCAGTCTCCCTAACACCATGGCTAAGATTTCTCTTCATAACCTGGGATCCCAAGAAACCAGGCCAGGACAATGGACAAGAGAGAGGTGACCGACCAATCAAAATGCTTCCAGACTCCAGCCGTAATAAATCCCTCAAAAAAAATCCCTCAAAAAAAAGAAGTAATTTGTGGTGTCTCCCAGGTTCTTTCTAGCCTAGCCATACCAGGAACATTGATCCTTACATTTGTCTAACTGTACAATGGTATAGCAACACACATGCAACACACATGCAACACACATGCAAGCTACACATTGCATAGGCAATAACCTAACATTTTTGTAAATTGCTTCCGTTCCCAAAATAATAATAATTTTATTGTACAATTCTAACCGTATGAAAACCAATCTATTAAAAGACAGAAACCCGTACGTACAGTTCAACAACCACCCTCAAAAAGTGAAAATCACATGACCTAATGCCTCCACACGAACGAGTAAAGGAAACCGCAAATGAACGCCCGGTCAGATTTGTTCCTTTGTTTCCCGTAATTGACTGTTCAGTGGAAGGCTGTCTGAGGGCACTGTGGAGGCATAATAACGTGTGTGTGTAATCTGGCTGGCTGAACACTGTGGAGTCATAGCATTAAAAACAAAATGGCTGCCTTCCATTGTGATTCAGTTTTAACATCATATATGCAAGTGAAAATGTAAGCATGAAAGAACATTTAACAACATTGTTGTTACTTTAGTAATGACGGTGTTTTTCTACACAGTGTGTGTGTGTGTGTGTGTGTGTGTGTGTGTGTGTGTGTGATACTCACTGGTTGTGTTTCCTGACATCTGGATGATGCATTTGCTGTCCTTCCCCATCTCTCTGGAGTTGAAGGGGCGGACCCGCACCGCCACCTTCACAGAGGCCCCGGACATGGTGCCTCCTGCCTGGGACCAGCCTGCTCGGAGACCCTCTCAAAACGAGCCCAAACACAGAGTCCGGGATACGGTGCCTCCTGCCTGGGACCAGCCTGCTCGGAGTGCCTCTCGAAACGAGCCCAAACACAGAGTCCGGGAGACGGGTATAGCAACACCTGAAATAGAAGAGTCCTGCTTAATTTTGAAGTGCATCAAGGCTTTATAAAGCCTTCATATAGACTTCATAAGCACGACATAGATGCTTCACAATTCAAATTACTGGTAGCTTTAGGTATTGTCAGAGTTATATATCTAGAGAATTAAGGACATTGATGTTTCTGCAATGATGCATTTACATGGGGCTCCTGAGAGGCTCAGCGGTCTAAGGCACTGCATCTCAGTGCTAGAGGCGTCACTACAGACCCTGGTTCGATCCCGGGCTGTATCACAACTGGCCGTGATCGGGAGGCCCAAGAGGGCGGCGTACAATTGGCCCAGCGTCGTCCGTATTAGGGGAGGGTTTGGCCCAGGGGTAGGCTGTCATTGTAAAATAAAAAAATTTTCTTAACTGACTTGCCTAGTTAAATAAAATGTTTTAATTTAAAATAATAATAATAATAATAATAATAATAATAATAATAATAATAATAATAATAATAATAATAATAATAATAATAATAATAATACATAATAATAATAATAATAATAATACATAATAATAATAATAATAATAATAATAATAATAATAATAATAATAATAATAATAATAATAATAACCATGGCACTACTTTCCATGGCAGCCATATTAGCTCCTCACGGGCAATATTGACCAATAGCTGCTCACATAATTTTCTGAATTTAAACAACGCTATGTACAAGACTGCAAAATACATTAATGGATAAATGGAATGCTAGATAAAAGTTACTAACCCATGTTAGACCCATTTTAAAAGTTGGCCCAACTCTCTAAATATGACCCTGGGTATCGCTAGTACAAATGTCTTAGTTGTTACTATTTAAGGCAGGGGGGCAAATTTGGTTTTAGAAGTGGAATTTTCAGAATGTGGCTTCACGGTCGTTATTGGTTTATTGTTTTGTATGCAGTGTTCAGTACTTTCTTTATTAAATATTCATGATGAACACATACCACGCCGCGTTTTGGTCCTCCGATCCTTCTCGCCTCTCCTCTTCAGATGAAGAGGAGGACGACCGTGACACCCCCAGTGTAAGGTATTGAATTGATGCAGTTATGACCATAATAATGCATAGTGTTTAAACCCTACGATTGGTTTTCCAAATGAATAAGAATCCCCACTGAATGAAATACAACAAGGCAACACTAAACATGTCGTCCCCCATGTGCACCCCATCTGGATGCGTCTGGTTCGTTCAGTCATCCCTACGAGGGATTAGAATAAGGTTTTGGAACGAAAGCCGAAAATAACGTCGGAGGTCAACACAGACTTATATATCTTATATGTTGTTGTTCAATGAGATAATATCAGTCAGTTAACATGATCTTTACGTGATTTATGTGTTTTAAAAAAATTCACCAAAAAAATACATTAGCTAACGAAGATTAATTCATGGAACAAAATATTCCCTAAGCCAGACCTTATTTTCGTGCGTTTACCCCCCCCACCCCCCACCCCAAAAAAAGAAAACATTGTTAATTTTCCTCATCGACTTTGTCCAACTAACCATGGCGGAGTTAGGTCCAACAGAAAGACGCCTGACAATTTGTCTCTTTTGAACATTGAGTCGGGAGGAGGCAAGATCAGGTGGTACCATTCTAGCCAATGAGATGGCAGATATGCGTGTGAACAACAGGCACAACTCTGATACAATTGCCAGGATGTAACTAGTCCAATTTACCAGTACACTCATGTCAACCTGACAACTACAAAACATTTATATTCTAGCAAATAAGCCATACAAATGTTTGTTAACCAAGTTTGACACTCTCCAAACAAAACCATTTTTGGTCCCATTTGTCTCTCTCGTTGCGTCTCTTCCTCTCTGGTGTGACTATAGGCTCCAGCCTCGGGCCAATCAGTGTCATTTTGTAAATGACCGATCTCTATGACAAGACACGTCATTCACCCAAGTTTTGTCAAAATACGACGAGTGCTGTCTGAGATATCGCGTGTGACTAGCGTGTGACTAGCGTGTGACTAGCGTGTGTCTAGCGTGTGTCTAGCGTGTGACCAGCGTGTGACTAGCGTGTGACTAGCGTGTGACTAGCGTGTGACCAGCGTGTGACTAGCGTGTGACTAGTGTGTGACTAGCGTGTGACTAGCGTGTGAACGAAAGGGCAGTCGAACGGAGGACGGTGACCGATCCATCGACAACAAAGTAAGTATTAAGTATTATTGTTGTGTCTCTATGATGTGTTCACCACGAACCTGCCAGTCTGCGTCCCAAAAGGAACCATATACCCTACATAGTGCACTACTTTTGACTAGAGTTCTATGGCACCCTATTCCCTATATAGTGCACTACTTAAGAAACATCACAGATTACAGAGCCCTTCTGCTGTGAATCCATTAAGATAAAACCCGAAGTGGGGATATTGATACAGGAAGCCTCTCTACTGGAAGCACAAAGCTTGACATCAGTTCAGCTTTAGGATAAGATGTTAGCTAAGATCTGAGACCACTAGAACTGTAGACTCCCTCCCACTGCTCTGTCCATCCATATCACTATGGAAACCTGCTCCTCTGAGAGTCATCAAGCACTCTGAAATCTATAATCTAATTTAAGGGAGAACACTGAACTGTAAGACAGCAGAGAGAAAGAGAGAGAGAGACAGCAACAGAGAGAGAGAGAGAGACAGAGAGAGAGACAGCAGAGAGAGAGAGAGAGAAAGAGAGACAGTGACAGAGAGAGACAGCAACAGAGAGACAGGAAAGATAGAGAGAGAGAGACAGCAACAGAGAGAGAGACAACAGAGAGAGAGTTAGACAGAGAGAGAGAAAGAGAGAGAGCAACTGAGAGAGAGAGAGAGAGTTTATTTCACTTTTGTATATTATCTACCTCACTTGCTTTGGCAATGTTACACATGTTTCCCATGCCAGCAAAGCCCCTTGAATTGAATTTAATTGAATTGAGAGAGAGACAGCAACAGAGAGAGACAGCAGAGTGAGAGAGAGAGAGATGGAGGGATGAGGGTGAGTGAGAGAGAGAGAGACAAAAAGAGAGAGATAGAGAGAGACATAGAGAGAGAGAGGGAGGAGAGAGTGAGAGAGAGACATAGAGAGAGAGAGAGAGAGGGAAGAGAGAGAGTGAGAGAGAGAGAGAGATAGAGTGAGAGAGAGACAGAGAGAGAGATAGAGGGAGGAGAGAGAGAGAGAGAGAGAGACAGAGAGATATAGAGGGAGGAGATAGAGTGAGAGAGACATAGAGAGAGAGATAGAGGGAGGAGAGAGTGAGAGAGAGACATAGAGAGAAGGAGGAGATAGAGAGAGAGAGACAGAGAGAAAGAGATAGAGGGAGGAGAGAGAGACAAAGAGAGAGAGATAGAGGGAGGAGAGAGAGTGAGAGAGAGACAGAGAGAGAGAGAGAAGGAGGAGAGAGAGTGAGAGAGAGACATAGAGAGAGAGGAGGAGGAGAGAGAGAGTGAGAGATAGAGAGAAGGAGTAGAGATATGTACAGAAGAGACATTGTGACAACTGGACCTGTGTAATCTCACGAAACAAATCTTGCGTGAGTTGACCAGGTACTTGATTTGTGTCTATGTTAACTGTCAGTCACAACAGACTTGAACCTGTCATTCAATATAATCAATATGTGTTCAAACAAGTCCTCACACCCCCTGGTCCAGACCACCACCAGTGTACTACATGAAAGGAGCATGCATGGTCAGCTCCAGCCGAGGGGAGATGGGAACCTAGTCTAGAGACAACAATAGAAGTGCAGCCACAGCTGAATGACAGGCCGCTCCCTAGGATTACCCTGGTCCAATAACACAGAGACAGACCAGTCAGTCAGTCAGTCATTCAGTCAGTCACCCTGGTCCAATGACACAGAGACAGACCAGTCAGTCAGTCAGTCATTCAGTCAGTCACCCTGGTCCAATAACACAGAGACAGACCAGTCAGTCAATCAGTCAGTCAGTCACCCTGGTCCAATGACACAGAGACAGACCAGTCAGTCAATCAGTCAGTCAGTCAGTCACCCTGGTCCAATGACACAGAGACAGACCAGTCAGTCAATCAGTCAGTCAGTCAGTCAGTTAGTCAGTCAGTCAGTCACCCTGGTCCAATGACACAGAGACAGACCAGTCAGTCAGTCAGTCAGTCACCCTGGTCCAATGAAACAGAGACAGACCAGTCAGTCAGTAAGTCAGTCAGTCACCCTGGTCCAATGACACAGAGACAGACCAGTCAGTCAATCAGCCAGTCAGTCAGTCACCCTGGTCCAATGACACAGAGACAGACTAGTCAGTAAATGAGTCAGTCAGTCAGTCAGTCACCCTGGTCCAATGACACAGAGACAGACCAGTCAGTCATTCAGTCAGTCACCCTGGTCCAATGACACAGAGACAGACCAGTCAGTCAGTCAGTCATTCAGTCAGTCACCCTGGTCCAATGACACAGAGACAGACCAGTCAGTCAGTCAGTCATTCAGTCAGTCACCCTGGTCCAATGACACAGAGACAGACCAGTCAGTCAATCAGTCAGTCAGTCAGTCACCCTGGTCCAATGACACAGAGACAGACTAGTCAGTCAGCCAGCCAGTCAGCCAGTCAGCCAGCCAGCCAGTCAGCCAGTCAGCCAGCCAGTCAGCCAGTCAGCCAGCCAGCCAGCCAGCCAGCCAGCCAGCCAGACAGCCAGCCAGTCAGCCAGTCAGTCACACTGGCCCAATAAAGGTGACCGTATGCTTCTGTTTGGAAGAGGTTGTGCACGTTTTGTGCACGTCTTGTGGCCGGTTTTGTTCGTTTTGGACTGTGATGAGGTTTTTTTTCGGGCTGTTCAGGCACACTACATGTTTTCTAGAGACAAGCTGAAGTCATTGTCCCTTCGTCTGTGATTGGGCAAGAGTAGGGATTCTTCAATTAAATACAGGAGCTATAGGAGAATACAGGAGCAATAGGAGAATACAGGAGATATAGGAGAATACAGGAGATATAGGAGAATACAGGAGATATAAGAGAATACAGGAGATATAGGAGAATACAGGAGATATAGGAGAATACAGGAGATATAGGAGAATACAGGAGATATAGGAGAATACAGGAGATATAAGAGAACACAGGAGATATAGGAGAATACAGGAGATATAGGAGAATACAGGAGATATAGGAGAATACAGGAGATATAGGAGAATACAGGAGATATAGGAGAATACAGGAACTATAGGAGAATACAGGAGATATAGGAGAATACAGGAGATATAGGAGAATACAGGAGATATAGGAGAATACAGGAACTATAGGAGAATACAGGAGATATAGGAGAATATAGGAGATATAGGAGAATACAGAAGCTACAGGAGATATAGGAGAATACAGGAGATATAAGAGAATACAGGAACTATAGGAGAATACAGGAGATATAGGAGAATATAGGAGCTATAGGAGAATATAGGAGATATCGGAGAATACAGGAGCTACAGGAGAATACAGGAGATATAGGAGAATACAGGAGAATTCAGGAGAATACAGGAGATATAGGAGAATACAGGAGAATACAGGAGATAAAGAAGATATAGGAGAATACAGGAGATATAGGAGAATACAGGAGATATATGAGCTACAGGAGAATACAGGAGCTACAGGAGAATACAGGAGATATAGGAGAATACAGGAGAATACAGGAGATAAAGGAGATATAGGAGAATACAAGAATACAGGATCTACAGGAGAATACAGGAGCTATATGAGAATACAGGAGCTAGAGGAGAATACAGGAGCTATGGGAGAATACAGGAGCTATAGGAGAATACAGGAGATATAGGAGAATACAGGAGAATACAGGAGCTATAGGAGAATACAGGAGAATACAGGAGCTATAGGAGAACACAGGAGAATACAGGAGCTACAGGAGCTATAGGAGAATACAGGAGAATACAGGAGAATACAGGAGCTATAGGAGAATACAGGAGCTATAGGAGAACACAGGAGATATAGTAGAATACAGGAGAATACAGGAGCTATAGGAGAATACAGGAGAATACAGGAGAATACAGGAGCTATAGGAGAATACAGGAGCTATAGGAGAATACAGGAGCTATAGGAGAATACAGGAGAATACAGGAGCTATAGGAGAATACAGGAGAATACAGGAGAATACAGGAGCTATAGGAGAATACAGGAGCTATAGGAGAACACAGGAGATATAGGAGAATACAGGAGAATACAGGAGAGATAGGAGAATACAGGAGCTATAGGAGAATACAGGAGAATACAGGAGATACAGGAGATATAGGAGAATACAGGAGCTATAGGAGAATACAGGAGCTATAGGAGAATACAGGAGAATACAGGAGAATACAGGAGCTACAGGAGAATACAGGAGAATACAGGAGAATACAGGAGAATACAGGAGCTATAGGAGAATACAGGAGAATACAGGAGCTATAGGAGAATACAGGAGCTATAGGAGAATACAGGAGAATACAGGAGCTATAGGAGAATACAGGAGAATACAGGAGAATACAGGAGCTATAGGAGAATACAGGAGCTATAGGAGAACACAGGAGATATAGGAGAATACAGGAGAATACAGGAGATATAGGAGAATACAGGAGCTATAGGAGAATACAGGAGAATACAGGAGATATAGGAGAATACAGGAGCTATAGGAGAATACAGGAGCTATAGGAGAATACAGGAGAATACAGGAGAATACAGGAGCTACAGGAGAATACAGGAGAATACAGGAGAATACAGGAGAATACAGGAGCTATAGGAGAATACAGGAGCTATAGGAGAATACAGGAGAATACAGGAGCTATAGGAGAATACTGGAGCTATAGGAGAATACAGGAGAATACAGGAGCTATAGGAGAATACAGCAGCTATAGGAGAACACAGGAGATATAGGAGAATACAGGAGAATACAGGAGATATAGGAGAATACAGGAGCTATAGGAGAATACAGGAGCTATAGGAGAATACAGGAGAATACAGGAGAATACAGGAGCTACAGGAGAATACAGGAGAATACAGGAGAATACAGGAGAACACAGGAGATATAGGAGAATACAGGAGATATAGGAGAATACAGGAGCTACAGGAGAACACAGGAGATATAGGAGAATACAGGAGATATAGGAGAATACAGGATCTATAGGAGAATACAGGAGAATACAGGAGATATAGGAGAATACAGGAGAATACAGGAGATATAGGAGAATACAGGAGATATAGGAGAATACAGAAGAATACAGGAGCTATAGGAGAATACAGGAGCTACAGGAGAACACAGGAGATATAGGAGAATACAGGAGATATAGGAGAATACAGGAGCTATAGGAGAATACAGGAGAATACAGGAGATATAGGAGAATACAGGAGAATACAGGAGATATAGGAGAATACAGGAGCTACAGGAGAACACAGGAGATATAGGAGAATACAGGAGCTACAGGAGAACACAGGAGATATAGGAGAATACAGGAGATATAGGAGAATACAGGAGCTATAGGAGAATACAGGAGAATACAGGAGATATAGGAGAATACAGGAGAATACAGGAGATATAGGAGAATACAGGAGATATAGGAGAATACAGGAGAATACAGGAGCTACAGGAGAATACAGGAGCTACAGGAGAATACAGGAGCTATAGGAGAATACAGGAGAATACAGGAGCTATAGGAGAATACTGGAGCTATAGGAGAATACAGGAGAATACAGGAGCTATAGGAGAATACAGCAGCTATAGGAGAACACAGGAGATATAGGAGAATACAGGAGAATACAGGAGATATAGGAGAATACAGGAGCTATAGGAGAATACAGGAGCTATAGGAGAATACAGGAGAATACAGGAGAATACAGGAGCTACAGGAGAATACAGGAGAATACAGGAGAATACAGGAGAACACAGGAGATATAGGAGAATACAGGAGATATAGGAGAATACAGGAGCTACAGGAGAACACAGGAGATATAGGAGAATACAGGAGATATAGGAGAATACAGGATCTATAGGAGAATACAGGAGAATACAGGAGATATAGGAGAATACAGGAGAATACAGGAGATATAGGAGAATACAGGAGATATAGGAGAATACAGAAGAATACAGGAGCTATAGGAGAATACAGGAGCTACAGGAGAACACAGGAGATATAGGAGAATACAGGAGATATAGGAGAATACAGGAGCTATAGGAGAATACAGGAGAATACAGGAGATATAGGAGAATACAGGAGAATACAGGAGATATAGGAGAATACAGGAGATATAGGAGAATACAGGAGAATACAGGAGCTACAGGAGAATACAGGAGCTACAGGAGAATACAGGAGCTATAGGAGAATACAGGAGAATACAGGAGATATAGGAGAATACAGGAGAATACAGGAGATATAGGAGAATACAGGAGATATAGGAGAATACAGGAGAATACAGGAGCTACAGGAGAATACAGGAGCTATAGGAGAATACAGGAGAATACAGGAGATATAGGAGAATACAGGAGATATAGGAGAATACAGGAGAATACAGGAGAATACAGGAGAATACAGGAGCTACAGGAGAATACAGGAGCTATAGGAGAATACAGGAGCTATAGGAGAATACAGGAGAATACAGGAGCTACAGGAGAATACAGGAGAATACAGGAGCTACAGGAGAATACAGGAGAATACAGGAGAATACAGGAGCTACAGGAGAATACAGGAGCTATAGGAGAATACAGGAGAACACAGGAGAATACAGGAGCTATAGGAGAATACAGGAGCTATAGGAGAATACAGGAGCTACAGGAGAATACAGGAGAATACAGGAGAATACAGGAGCTACAGGAGAATACAGGAGCTATAGGAGAATACAGGAGAATACAGGAGAATACTGGAGCTATAGGAGAATACAGGAGCTACAGGAGAATACAGGAGCTACAGGAGAATACAGGAGCTACAGGAGAATACAGGAGCTACAGGAGAATACAGGAGAATACAGGAGCTACAGGAGAATACAGGAGCTATAGGAGAATACAGGAGAATACAGGAGAATACTGGAGCTATAGGAGAATACAGGAGCTACAGGAGAATACAGGAGCTACAGGAGAATACAGGAGCTACAGGAGAATACAGGAGCTATAGGAGAATACAGGAGAATACAGGAGCTACAGGAGCTACAGGAGAATACAGGAGCTACCTGATGACAAACCATCTGAAATTATGAAATTATCTGACATAGAAGTATAATCAGAGGAATAATAAGCCTGTAGCATATTGGGGTGGCAGGGTAGCCTAGTGGTTAGAGCGTTGGATTAGGAACCGAAAGGTTGCAAGTTCAAATCCCCGAGCTGACGAGGTACAAATCTTTGGTCTGCCCCTGAACATGGCAGTTAACCCACTGTTCCTAGTCTGTTATTGAAATTAAGATTTTGTTCTTAACTGACTTGCCTAGTTAAATAATGGTAAAATAAAATTGACATGTCTGTAGCATATTGATAAACCTGTAGCATATTGGTAAACCTGTAGCATATTGATAAACCTGTAGCATATTGATAAGCCTGTAGCATATTGATAAGCCTGTAGCATATTGGTAAACCTGTAGCATATTGATAAACCTGCAGCATATTGATAAACCTGTAGCATATTGATAAACCTGTAGCATATTGATAAACCTGCAGCATATTGATAAACCTGTAGCATATTGATAAACCTGTAGCATATTGATAAACCTGTAGCATATTGATAAACCTGCAGCATATTGATAAACCTGTAGCATATTGATAAACCTGTAGCATATTGATAAACCTGCAGCATATTGATAAACCTGTAGCATATTGATAAACCTGTAGCATATTGATAAACCTGTAGCATATTGATAAACCTGTAGCATATTGACATGCCTGTAGCATATTGATAAACCTGTAGCATATTGATAAACCTGTAGCATATTGACATGCCTGTAGCATATTGATAAACCTGTAGCATATTGATAAACCTGTAGCATATTGATAAACCTGTAGCATATTGACATGCCTGTAGCATATTGATAAACCTGTAGCATATTGATAAACCTGTAGCATATTGATAAACCTGTAGCATATTGATAAACCTGTAGCATATTGATAAACCTGTAGCATATTGACATGCCTGTAGCATATTGATAAACCTGTAGCATATTGATAAACCTGTAGCATATTGATAAACCTGTAGCATATTGATAAACCTGTAGCATATTGATAAACCTGTAGCATATTGATATGCCTGTAGCATATTGTAAACCTGTAGCATATTGATAAACCTGTAGCATATTGATAAACCTGTAGCATATTGATAAACCTGTAGCATATTGACATGCCTGTAGCATATTGATAAACCTGTAGCATATTGATAAACCTGTAGCATATTGATAAGCCTGTAGCATATTGATAAACCTGTAGCATATTGATAAACCTGTAGCACATTGATAAACCTGTAGCATATTGATAAACCTGTAGCATATTGATAAGTCTGTAGTATATTGATAAACCTGTAGCATATTGATAAGTCTGTAGCATATTGATAAACCTGTAGCATATTGATAAACCTGTAGCATATTGATAAACCTGTAGCATATTGATAAGTCTGTAGCATATTGATAAACCTGTAGCATATTGATAAACCTGTAGCATATTGATAAGTCTGTAGCATATTGATAAACCTGTAGCATATTGATAAGTCTGTAGCATATTGATCAACTGTAGCATATTGATAAACCTGTAGCATATTGATAAACCTGTAGCATATTGACATGCCTGTAGCATATTGATAAACCTGTAGCATATTGATAAGTCTGTAGCATATTGATCAACTGTAGCATATTGATAAACCTGTAGCATATTGAAAACCTGTAGCATATTGATAAGCCTGTAGCATATTGATAAGCCTGTAGCATATTGATAAACCTGTAGCATATTGATAAACCTGTAGCATATTGATAAACCTGTAGCATATTGATAAACCTGTAGCATATTGACATGCCTGTAGCATATTGTAAACCTGTAGCATATTGATAAACCTGTAGCATATTGATAAGCCTGTAGCATATTGATAAGCCTGTAGCATATTGATAAACCTGTAGCATATTGATAAACCTGTAGCATATTGATAAGCCTGTAGCATATTGATAAACCTGTAGCATATTGATAAACCTGTAGCATATTGATAAACCTGTAGCATATTGATAAACCTGTAGCATATTGATAAACCTGTAGCATATTGATAAACCTGTAGCATATTGGTAAGCCTGTAGCATATTGATAAACCTGTAGCATATTGATAAACCTGTAGCATATTGATAAACCTGTAGCATATTGATAAACCTGTAGCATATTGATAAACCTGTAGCATATTGATAAACCTGTAGCATATTGATAAACCTGTAGCATATTGATAAACCTGTAGCATATTGATAAACCTGTAGCATATTGATAAACCTGTAGCATATTGATAAGCCTGTAGCATATTGATAAACCTGTAGCATATTGATAAACCTGTAGCATATTGATAAACCTGTAGCATATTGATAAGCCTGTAGCATATTGAACACTAATGACTGATGGTGTAAAAACTGCTTTGTCACACCAGACCAGGGTGTGTTTCCTATATCCTGAATGGCTAATGACCCAAAGACCCAAAGGCCCATAGGGTGCCTTGAATAGGTCTACTGATAAGGGCATACAGTACATGGCATTCAATATACACTATATATACAAAAGTATGTGGACACCCCTTCAAATGAGTGGATTCGGCTATATCAGCCGCTGAAAGGTGTATAAAATCGAGCACACAGCCATGCGATCTCCATAGACAAACATTGACAATAGAATGACCCGTACCGAAGAGCCCAGTGACTTTATGATCTTGTGGCTGAATTGAAAGAAAATCTCAGCCAAAATCTTCCAAAAAGGCCTTCCCAGAAGGGAGTCTGTCATAGAGGCATGATTAAGGCCCTTGATTCTGGAATGAGATTGTCGACGAGCAGGTGTCCACATACTTTTGATCATATAGCATCATGTACCATTTCAACCACTTCCCAATGGTAAATCATTACCATAACCAATTGTAACCTGGGACTATAACGATTTGACTGAGTATGGTACTAAAAAGCTGTAATGAATCATTTGAATCAGTTCTCACAAATAGGCCCACGAACAGTCCCACTCCCTTGACGTTGTGATTTGGAATCGTAGGTCTGCCGCCCAAAATGAGAGCAAGTAGCATCTACTGTATGTCATATAATGTTAACCCCAAAATATTCCATGTAGACCTACCAGTAGTAAGACCTCTCAGTCTATAGTATTAAGACCTCTCAGTCTATAGTAGTACGACCTCCATGTAGACCTACCAGTAGTACGACCTTTCACAGTCTATAGTAGTACGACCTCTCACAGTCTATAGTAGTACTACTTCCATGTAGACCTACCAGTAGTACGACCTCTCACAGTCTATAGTAGTACGACCTCCATGTAGACCTACCAGTAGTACGACCCCTCACAGTCTATAGTAGTACGTCCCTCCATGTAGACCTACCAGGAGTAGAGTACGACCTCTCACAGTCTATAGTAGTACGACCTCTCACAGTCTATAGTAGTACTACTTCCATGTAGACCTACCAGTAGTACGACCTCTCACAGTCTATAGTAGTACGACCTCCATGTAGACCTACCAGTAGTACGACCTCTCACAGTCTATAGTAGTACGACCTCTCACAGTCTATAGTAGTACGACCTCTCACAGTCTATAGTAGTATGACCTCCATGTAGACCTAGCAGTAGCCCTGGACATATACGTGAGCTGGTGTGAATTGAGAAATCAATTCAGATTGCTTTGGTGAAATGGCATAGATTTCATTGCAACGGTAAAATACAGAACAATTCTGATGTGTTTTGTAGGCTGGCCGACATGCACCAGTCCAACATTATGTTTCAGCTTGGCCCATCAAACTATAAAAGGTAGAATAGAAGGTAACGGATACTGTTTAGAAAAATGTCATTGACATAATGTCATTGACATAATGTCAACCTGTGGTTACGGAAGTGATAACACCAGAGAAGCCGGTGTTTGGAAGATGTATTGACACGGGTATTGTTAGGCCTAAGACTAAATCTAAGGTTGCTACCCGAGCCGACTGGTTGTTAGTTCTATCGGTTTCGGTTGCTAGAGACCCTACCCAGTCGTTCAGTATGTTGGTTCTGTATCTATGGACACGACTCAGTCGTTCAGTATGTTGGTTCTGTATCTATGGACGCGACCGAGTCGTTCAGTATGTTGGTTCTGTATCTATGGACACGACTCAGTCGTTCAGTATGTTGGTTCTGTATCTATGGACGCTACCCAGTCGTTCAGTATGTTGGTTCTGTATCTATGGAAGCGACTCAGTCGTTCAGTATGTTGGTTCTGTATCTATGGACGCGACTCAGTCGTTCAGTATGTTGGTTCTGTATCTATGGACACGACTCAGTCGTTCAGTATGTTGGTTCTGTATCTATGGAAGCGACTCAGTCGTTCAGTATGTTGGTTCTGTATCTATGGAAGCGACTCAGTCGTTCAGTATTTTGGTTCTGTATCTATGGACACGACTCAGTCGTTCAGTATGTTGGTTCTGTATCTATGGACACGACTCAGTCGTTCAGTATTTTGGTTCTGTATCTATGGACGCGACCGAGTCGTTCAGTATGTTGGTTCTGTATCTATGGAAGCGACTCAGTCGTTCAGTATGTTGGTTCTGTATCTATGGAAGCGACTCAGTCGTTCAGTATTTTGGTTCTGTATCTATGGACACGACTCAGTCGTTCAGTATGTTGGTTCTGTATCTATGGACACGACTCAGTCGTTCAGTATTTTGGTTCTGTATCTATGGACACGACTCAGTCGTTCAGTATTTTGGTTCTGTATCTATGGACGCGACCGAGTCGTTCAGTATGTTGGTTCTGTATCTATGGAAGCGACTCAGTCGTTCAGTATGTTGGTTCTGTATCTATGGAAGCGAGTCAGTCGTTCAGTATTTTGGTTCTGTATCTATGGACACGACTCAGTCGTTCAGTATGTTGGTTCTGTATCTATGGAAGCGACTCAGTCGTTGGTTCTAAATGTTCTATTGCCATACTGGCTGGCAACGTTCTTATCCCTTGCTTGCTAGCTAACTACGGCTAATTTACAGCAAAGTAGCTGCATTTGCATTTGTTGAAGCTGTTTTATAGTGACATATATTTGGATACATCCATAACAATGAGCTAATGAGGCGCGATTTCACCTGGAGTAGAAACTGTGCTCACTCGTCAAGAATGTTGTTCAGAGGAGCTAGCCAACAACACAGCTACCACAATCACTTCAAACTGAATGTAAAAAGACTGCAAACTAACTGCACTTCCGTTTAATTTGGCCTGTTTTCTATTGACATTTCTTTGAATATATCCATGAAAATAATGCTGATTCATGATTTCGAATGGCTGAGAAAAACGGCCTGCCTGAGTCGTCCCGACACATTCATTACGTATTAATGCTCATGTCTGATGTCCCAAAACTCCCCGAGACCCTCGGATAGTGGGGTCTGCAATTATCAACGGCAACCCGAGAGCAATTAGGGTTAAATGCCTTGCTCAAGAGCAATTAGGGTTAAATGCCTTGCTCAAGTGTAATTAGGGTTAAATGCCCTGCTCAAGAACAATTAGGGTTAAATGCCTTGCTCAAGAACAATTAGGGTTAAATGCCTTGCTCAAGTGCGACAGATTTCTCACCTTACGAACTAGAGACCTCTTGACAACTCTTCCAACGCTCTAACCGAGTGGGTTACCTGCCCCTCTACCTTATTACAGGTATGGGCTGGCTTTTAGGCATAATCTGACATGAGAACGCATCTGACCACCATTTGTTTGGAGAGAGACTGTAATTACGAGGATATAAGAGTTGTGTGAAATAAGACGCAGGTGAACGGGACGTGCATCATGGGAATTTATCACGATCTAATGTTAGCCTATAATTTACTCCCCACGTCATTTGTTTTTTTTTATATCATAAGCTACAACATATGCCTGTAGTTTAGACGTAGGCTGTCTTTTGAAACGGACATTTTCAGGATAATTCAACGTGTAGGGCTATTACATTGTCCCAGGCACAATTCAATTGTAACGTTATAAAAAAGGCAAATTCTAAATGAGGTTGTCAACTGATGTTGCTGACTTGCCTACCTCCTGAATGACATTCTTATTGTCAACCAGCTCAACATTATACTACAAAAGGACAATAAATAGGGAAAATAGAGAAAATGATCTATTATATTTAAGCCCCTAGTTTTCCATCCATCCTACATGGTCTGAGCTGACAGCTCCTCTATAGCCGCACCCCATCACAATCCTTCCCTTCCCAGCCCCGGGAGACGCAACGCCAAACAAACACTGCCCCATGAATACGGCATTAGCACCAGAACAATGGATCCTACCTCTTTAATGCCCCGTCCGGTTTAAGAAGCTTGTTTGCTCTGCTCTCCTCTTCTGTTAATTGTCTGTCTTCCAGCTCTGGCTCTGTCTCTCTTTCTCTCTCTCTCTCTCTGTGTCTGTCTGACTGTCACAGACCAGCTGCCAGCCCACTTCCCTTCTTTTCTCCCTTCCTCCCTCCAAGCGGGAAGAAGACTCAAGGTAGAAAGAACATCACGACCGCTAGAGGGTATATTACAGTATAGCCTAGAAACCCTGCTATAGCCTGGGGTCCAGGGAGGGTTTGATAAAACAAGAAGGGTTTTGCGTTGAGTGCTGGGAGACAAAATGTCTCTGTTCTGTTGACTGCCTGCCTGCTGCCTACAGGAAGGATGCTGAACTGTTCTCTAGCCTGGTGATGTCATCACTGAGGGAGGTAGCAGCATCAATGCAGCAGAGAGAGAGAGAGAGAGAGAGAGAGAGAGAGGGAAAGGGAGGAGGAGGGGAGGGCTGAACCTCGGGCAGAGAGAAACAGCCAATAATGCCCTTGAATTGAATTGAAACAGAGAGCGAGAGCGAGAAAGAGAGAGAGATGGGGAAAGGGTGGGGGGAGGGCTGAGCACTGGGCAGAGAGAGAGAGAAAGAGAGAGAGAGAGACAGGGGAAGGGAGGGGAGGGCTGAGCACTGGGTCGAGAGAGATTGAGAGATAAATAATAAGAGAGAGAGAGAGAGAGAGAGGGGGAGGGCTGAGCACAGGGCAGAGAGAGAGAGAGAGATAGAGAGAGAGAGCGAGAGAGAGAGAGAGAGAGAGACAGAGAGAGAGAGAGAGAGAGAGAGAGAAAGAATAAGAGAGAGAAAGAGAGAGAGAGAAAGAATAAGAGAGAGAAAGAGAGAGAGAGGGGGAAGGGAGGGGAGGGGTAAGCATACTGTCTGGCAACGTTCATCCCTCGCTAACCAACTAGGGCTAACTTACAGTCACGTCAAACCGTGCAGACAGAATAACAAGCTAGTCAACAACACAGCTTCAAACTGGAGCTGGAATGACAGCAAACTACTTTCATTTTGTTTCGTTTGACCTTTTTTCAATTGGAATTTATTTGTATATGTCCATATAAATGATGCTGATTCATGATTTCGACTGGCTGAGAAATGCTGCCTGTCTGTCTGTCTGTCTGTCTGTCTGTCTGTCTGTCTGTCTCGTCCCGACTCCCAACATGCTCATTACTACGGGACAGCTGGACATCAAACTAAACTAAATGTTAGTCTAAAAGAAATGTGAGGTAATGTCTAGATGCTTTTTATGGTGGAGATCAAGTTTATAAATTGCCTGGCTGGGCTGATGAGACAGTGGATTGTGCAGTCAGATGGAACAGAGTGAATAGACATTTTAATGTCAGCCGGTGGTAACTTGTCGAATAGACACCGGCTGGAAAGCGGTTTAAACCAATCAGCATTCAGGATTAGTCCTCACCCATTGTATAATTCTGTATAACATCTAGCTATAGTATTGTATACGGACATATCAAGACAGATTTACACATCTCGGCACCCAGAACCAATCAGCTACTCTCTACAGTTTATTGTAATGTTAAGGCTCACTAGAGACGAATCACTAATATAAAGACAGAGGAAAAGTGAATTCCTAACGACGCAAACATTTATTTACAGCATTAATGTCCTGGACATTTTGATCTGCATGGTGAATTAATCCCCTTTTTTATAGGCCAAGCCTGAGACATCAAGCTGAGAAGACACAGTACCAGCACAAAGCAGAGCTCTGTACCATGGAAATACCCCGTGAATGTTATCAGGCCTGGTTAGTTGGTTGGGACACCACCAAGTTGTTTAGAGGGACCTGCCAGAAGAGGACTGGCCCACCCCTCAGAGCCTGGTTCCTCTCTAGGTTTCTTCGTAGGTTCCTGCATTTCTAGGGAGTTTTTCCTAGCCACCGTGCTTCTACACCTGCATTGCTTGCTATTTTGGGGCTTTTAGTCTGGGTTTCTGTATAGCACTTTGAAATATCAGCTGATGTAAAACGGGCTTTGTAAATACATTTGATTTAAATTGGTCAGTTGGTAGCTGTTACAGGCTTTGTTTTTATCCATTTATATTGTGAGGTTGGACGTTAGCACGTTAGCGCATTGGGCGTCACCGATTGGTGTCACCTCGTTAGTCAGTATGTGTTACACCTGTGCTGGTTTGTCATCTCGTTAGTCGGAAGGTGTTTCACCTGTGCTGGCCCAAGGGATATTTTAGAGTGGCTGGCCCAGGTGATATTTTAGAGTGGCTGGCCCAGGTGATATTTAAGAGTGGCTGGCCCAGGGGATATTTAAGAGTGGCTGGCCCAGGGGATATTTTAGAGTGGCTGGCCCAGGTGATATTTTAGAGTGGCTGGCCCAGGTGATATGTTAGAGTGGCTGGCCCAGGTAATATTTTAGAGTGGCTGGCCCAGGTGATATGTTAGAGTGGCTGGCCCAGGGGATATTTACAGAGTGGCTGGCACAGGGGATATGTTAGAGTGGCTGGCTCAGGGGATATTTTATAGTGGCCAGGAGATATTTTAGAGTGGCTGGCCTAGGTGATATGTTAGAGCGGCCAGGGGATATTTTAGAGTGGCTGGCCCAGGGGATATTTACAGAGTGGCTGGCCCAGGGGATATTTACAGAGTGGCTGGCCCAGGCGATATTTAAGAGTGGCTGGCCCAGGGGATATGTTACAGTGGCTGGCCCAGGGGATATTTTAGAGTGGCTGGCCCTGGTGATGTTTTAGAGTGGCTGGCCCAGGGGATATTTACAGAGTGGCTGGCCCAGGTGATATGTTACAGTGGCTGGCCCAGGGGATATTTTAGAGTGGCTGGCCCTGGTGATGTTTTAGAGTGGCTGGCCCAGGGGATATTTACAGAGTGGCTGGCCCAGGGGATATTTACTGAGTGGCTGGCCCAGGTGATATGTTAGAGTAGCTGGCCCAGGGGATATTTACAGAGTGGCTGGCCCAGGGGATATTTACTGAGTGGCTGGCCCAGGTGATATGTTAGAGTAGCTGGCCCAGGGGATATTTACAGAGTGGCTGGCCCAGGGGATATTTACAGATTGGCTAGCCCAGGGGATATTTACAGAGTGGCTGGCCCAGGCGATATTTAAGAGTGGCTGGCCCAGGGGATATTTTAGAGTGGCTGGCCCAGGGGATATTTACAGAGTGGCTGGCCCAGGCGATATTTAAGAGTGGCTGGCCCAGGGGATATTTTAGAGTGGCTGGCCCAGGTGATATTTAAGAGTGGCTGGCCCAGGTGATATGTTAGAGTGGCTGGCCCAGGGGATATTTTAGAGTGGCTGGCCCAGGGGATATTTACAGAGTGGCTGACCCAGGTGATATTTTAGAGTGGCTGGCCCAGGGGATATTTTAGAGTGGCTGGCCCAGGGGATATTTACAGAGTGGCTGGCCCTGGTGATATTTTAGAGTGGCTGGCCCAGGGGATATTTACAGAATGGCTGGCCCAGGGGATATTTACTGAGTGGCTGGCCCAGGTGATATGTTAGAGTAGCTGGCCCAGGGGATATTTACAGAGTGGCTGGCCCAGGGGATATTTACTGAGTGGCTGGCCCAGGTGATATGTTAGAGTAGCTGGCCCAGGGGATATTTACAGAGTGGCTGGCCCAGGTGTATTTTAGATAGGCACCCTATTCCCTATACAGTGCTCTGCTTTAGACCAGGCCCCATTTGGGATGCAACTTATATCCAACCCACAAAATGTGAGAGAAAATCTAGTACTTTTCAGTAAATCCCAATGCAAGACACCCACGTAATACTCTCTCAATGGTAAGGATTGGAGAATACAGCGCAGTGAGACATGATGAACACAGCTCTTCTTGTTAAGTCAGCTTTGGCTTAGCTGTGGCTTTGCTGTGGCTTAGCTGTGGCTTAGCTTTGGCTTAGCTTTGGCTTAGCTGTGGCTTAGCTTTGGCTTAGCTGTGGCTTTGCTGTGGCTTAGCTGTGGCTTAGCTTTGGCTTAGCTTTGGCTTAGCTGTGGCTTAGCTGTGGCTTAGCTTTGGCTTAGCTGTGGCTTAGCTGTGGCTTAGCTTTGGCTTAGCTTTGGCTTAGCTTTGGCTTAGCATTGCAAGGGGTTGAAAGTATTTTCTCAACAAGGAAATGACCTAGGAAAAATAGAGGTAATATTATTGTTTGATCATAATTCCAAATTTGTAACACATAATTGGAGTACAACATTATGTTGGCAAATTTACAGACTATGGGCTCTATGTCCAGCTGGCTCCATGTCCAGCTGGCTCCATGTTCATCTGGCTCTATGTCCATCTGGCTCTATGTTCATCTGGCTCTATGTCCATCTGGCTCTATGTTCAGCTGGCTCTATGTTCATCTGGCTCAGGTGTCAAACGCACATTACTTTGCAATTTTGTCATGTAAAAACCGGCGTTTTCCAGCCCTTACGTCATGTTTGGCAATTTACCTGCCTAACATCAGCTGCACTGAGGTGGGAGGGGTGGAAATATTGGAGGTGTGTCCAATAGTGTGGAGGTGTGTCCAATAGTGTGGAGGTGTGGCCAATATGCCAATTTCAGTCAGTGCAACTAGGGACATTTTGGACCGACTAAAATCTGGTCTTAGTGGTAACACAGTTAGTTATGTGGCATTGAGTTTGCCAGCGGAGGAGCACACAGAATCCTTACGTACCAATGTTTTATTAAAATATCACGAGTAGAAAACAGTCAACAGACATTCATCTTTTTTTTAAATTTAAATTGGACATTATTTCTGTCCAGTTTCTTTCAAACGTTTGTGAACTCATTACGTGTGACGCCCACTGCATGAAAGGTGTCAGTGACCGTAGGAGGAAGCCGGTTTAGGAACATCAAGTTATTTAAAAAGACTGAATATTGTTTTTCATTGATCATTTTGTAAAAAAAAAAAATACACCTTCCACTTTCCTCTGCTGGACCCAACTGTCAAGTCTCAGGAACTCCAACCTCTGTCCGTGGAGCTGAATCCACTTGTAGCTTTATTTGCCATGTTGTTTGTTTGTTTACCTTTCACGTTGCAAAAAAGTATGTAAACCCTTTGGAATTACCTGGATTTTTGCATAAATTAGTCATCAAATTTGATCTGCTCCTCATCTTAGTCACAACAATAGACAAACGTAGTGTGCTTAAACTAATAACACACCAATTATTGTATTTGTCTTGTCTATACTGAATACATCATTTAAACAGTGTAGTTTGGAAAAAGTATGTGAACCCCCTAGACTAATGACTTCTCCAAAAGCTAATTGAAGTCAGGAGTCAGCTAACCTGGAGTCCAATCAATGAGACGAGATTGGAGATGTTGGTTAGAGCTGCCCTGCCCTATAAAAAACACTCGTAAAATGTGAGTTTGCTGTTCACAAGAAGCATTGCCTGATGTGAACCATGCCTCGAACAAAAGAGATCTCAAAAGACCTAAGATGAAGAATTGTTGACTTGCATAAAGCTGGAAATAAAGCTGGAAATGGTTACAACAGTATCTCTAAAAGCCTTGATGTTCATCAGTCCACAGTAAGACAAATTGTCTATAAATGGAGAAAGTTCAGCACTGTTGCTACTCTCCCTAGGAGTGGCTGTCCTGTAAAGACGACTGCAAGAGCACTTCTTAATGAGGTTAAGAAGAATCCTAGAGTGTCACCTAAAGACTTATAGAAATCTCTGGAACATGCTAACATCTCTGTTGACGAGTCTACGATACGTAAAACACTAAACATTGCTGCCCGTCTGAAGTTTGCCAAAGAGTACCTGGATTTTCCACAGCGCTTCTGGCTAAATATTCTGTGGACAGATTAAACTAAAGATGAGTTGTTTGGAAGGAACACACAACACTATGTGTGGAGAAAAAAAGGCACAGCACACCAATATCAAAACCTCATACCAACTGTAATCTATAGTAGAAGGAGTATCATGGTTTTGGGCTGCTTGGCTGCCTCAGGGCCTGGACAGCTTGCTATCATCGACGGAAAAATGAATTCCTAAGTTTATCAAGACATTTTGCAGGAGAATGAATCTCAACAGAAGTTGGGTGATGCAACAGGACAACGACCCAAATCACAGAAGTAAATCAACAACAGAATGGCTTCAACAGAAGAAAGTACGCCTTCTGGAGTGGCCCACAACCACTGGAGAGTCCTGACAACCCGATTTTAAAAAAACTGTGGCATGACCTCAACCTCCTAAGAATATTGCTGAACTGAAACAGTTTGACCGTTGTGCAGGTCTGATCCACATCTACAGAAAATGTTTGCTTGAGGTTATTGCTGCCAAAGGAGGGTCAACCAGTTATTAAATCCAAAGGTTCCCATACTTTTCCCACCCTGCACTGTGAAAGTTTACACGGTGTGTTCAATAAAGACATGAAAACGTATCATTGTTTGTGTGTTATTAGTTTAAGCAGACTGTGTTTGTCTATTGTTGTGACCTAGATGAAGACAGATCTAATTGTATGACCAATTTATGCAGAAAAAAAAGGTTCAAAGGGTACCTTTTCTTGCCACTGTAGGTCGTCTGGTAGGCTCGTGTCACTGGGCAGCTCGCGGCTGGGTTTCCCTTTGTCATCCATGGTAGTTTGTATGCCCTGCCACATCCGACGAGCGTCAGGTGTAATAGGATTTGATCTTTGTCGAATATAGACGCTTTGCCTGTTTGATAGTTTGTATGCCCTGCCACATCCGACGAGCGTCAGGTGTAATAGGATTTGATCTTTGTCGAATATAGACGCTTTGCCTGTTTGATAGTTTGTATGCCCTGCCACATCCGACGAGCGTCAGAGCTGGTGTAATAGGATTCGATCTTTGTCGAATATAGACGCTTTGATGGTTTGTTGTAGGGCATTATTAGTTGAAGCACACAGTTGTTTGTCCTTTGTTGTGACTTAAGACGAAGATCAGATCAAATGTTACGGCCAATTTATGCAGGCAATCCAGGTAATTCCAAAGGGTTCACATACGTTTTCACGCCGCTGTATATCTGGGAGTAGTATAACGCTGACTGGACATTCCCCATTTCTCTTCACATTGGATCTTTTTCCAACTCCCGTGAAAAGTTTGAATGTGAGTAAGAATCCTCCGTACTCTACGTTGTCTTAGGCCTAATGTTATATTCCCACGGACACCAGGAGCAACGATGGTGTCTGTAACTGTATTTAGACATTTAGCCTATTTAAAACCAGTTGTTGTTTTGTTCTATTAGAATTTTGATTTAAATCATTCACTGTCTTTTTAGGTCTTACCAATAGTGAATTTAATATTGCTTAGTGACAACGTTTGACATGTCCATGGCTCAGACATAATGCATTTTACCGAAGGCCTATATTTCAGCGTCAATGCTGTGTTAACTGTCACGTCGTGACCATAGAAAGCCTTTATTTTCTGTGGTGGAGTAGGTCAGGGCGTGACTGGGGGCTGTTCTATTTGATTATTTCTATGTGTAGTCTAGTTTTTGTATTTCTATGTTGGCCTGGTATGGTTCCCAATCAGAGGCAGCTGTCTATCATTGTCTCAGATTGGGGATCATATTTAGGCAGCCTTTTCCCACCTGTTGTTTGTGGGATCTTGTTTTTGTATTGTTGCTTTTGAGCCCTACAAGGCTGTACGTTCATTTGTTTGTTTATTTTTATTGTTTTGTTACTGGTTCACATTTAAATAAAATATGATGAACCCAAATCGCGTTACAGTTAACAATAGTTTTCCATCATGAAGCGTCATGTAGTTTCTGTTCCAAAACATATTCAACATATTTACATGAGCAAATATGGTAAAGGTTTACATTTTGTTATTGTTTTCCTGTAGGATATTTACCCCAAAAAATGGGCTATAACAGAATAACATTTGAATTGGAGTCGATGACAATGTAATACATAAAAGACGATAAACTACAACTTAAAGCAATCCACATATTTAACCATGGATCACGTTCTGATTGGCCAGTGAGGAGGTCAAACCTTGACACACCTTCAACTTGTTTATTCATCAAAACTCAGCCTTTTCACACCGCATCCAGCTACTGCGCCCATAATTCCGGTTGTGAAAATAGCAGACCCCCAAACCTACAGTATAGCATTACAGCCAGCGCTTAGATTTAGCATTGTGTGTTCATTAAAATAGAACACAAAATGTAGAAAGTTAGCACCTGTCTACGTAGTCAACGTTAAATAATTATATTGATATTGTAAAAATGACCTCATGTCTTTCTCTAATGTCTCTTGGATAACTGATCAAATCCATATGTTGAATAAATACAGCAGTGTTGTATAGGCCTGGCTGAGTCTAGGCCTGGCTGAGTCTAGGCCTGGCTGAGTCTAGGCCTGGCTGAGTCTAGGTCTGGCTGACTCTAGGCCTGGCTGAGTCTAGGCCTGGCTGAGTCTAGGTCTGGCTGACTCTAGGCCTGGCTGACTCTAGGCCTGGCTGAGTCTAGGCCTGGCTGAGTCTAGGCCTGGCTGAGTCTAGGTCTGGCTGAGTCTAGGTCTGGCTGACTCTAGGCCTGGCTGACTCTAGGCCTGGCTGACTCTAGGCCTGGCTGAGTCTAGGCCTGGCTGACTCTAGGCCTGGCTGACTCTAGGCCTGGCTGAGTCTAGGCCTGGCTGAGTCTAGGCCTGGCTGAGTCTTGACCTGGCTGAGTCTAGGCCTGGCTGACTCTAGGCTTGGCTGAGTCTAGGCCTGGCTGAGTCTAGGAATGGCTACAGTCTATTGTAATGTTAGCTCCATAATAATGGCTAGCGGATAGGATGTACTGTATAGTGTCTAGCTGGCCGCTCTGGAAGGTACCATGCTAGGGCAGGCAGGCAGAGGCCACTCAGGTTTCAACCCGCCTGTAACTGAATGACATTGTGTTTTCTGACCTTGCCTCAGTCCAGATCAGACACGCTAACTAGCTACTGTTAGCCAGTTGCTCTCTTCCTCCCTGCTCTCTCTCCCTCTCTCGCCCTACCTGCTCACTCCCTCTCTCTTGCCCTCCCTGCTCTCTCTGCTCCTTTCTCTCTTTCTCTCTCTCTCTCTCTCTCCCCCTCCTTGTTGACTCTCCTCTATCTCCATCTCACTCCCTTCAGCTCCCACTCCCTCTCTCTCACTCCCTCCATCTCCCTCTCTCTCTCTCGCTCTCTTTCTCTAGTACCTCACCTTCATCTCTGCCCTCCCTCACACTCTCTCTCTCTCGCTCTGACTCACTCTGTCACTCTCTGGCTCACTCTGCAATAGCTTTCATTAATATTAAAACGATGATGTATCATGGTCTAGCTCACAGAGCCGTACTGCCATCAGCTAATCCAGTGAATATTATAAAGTGGAGCAGTAGAAAAGCGTATAGCAGCAGTCCTTATGACTCACATAAACACCCATCAGATAAAGGAATATCATGTTACAGAGGCAGAGGTAAACTGATATGGTATCCTCTCCTCTCCGTTCCTCTCCCCTCCTACTCTCTCCTCCTCTCCTTTCCGTTCCATTCCTCTCCCCTCCTACTCTCTCCTCCTCTCCTCTGTTCCATTACTCTCCCATCCTACTCTCACCTCCTCTCCTCTACTCTCTCCTCTCCCCTCCTACTCTCTCCTCCTCTACTCTCTCTCTTCTCTTCTCCTCTCCTCTCTCTTCTCCTCTCCGTTCCATTCCTCTCCCCTCCTACTCTCTCCTCCTCTCCTCTCTCTTCTCCTCTCCGTTCCATTCCTCTCCCATCCTACTCTCACCTATACTCTCTCCTCTCCCCTCCTACTCTCTCCTCTACTCTCTCTCTTCTCTTCTCCTCTCCTCTACTCTGTCTTCTCCTCTCCGTTCCATTTCTCTCCCATCCTACTCTCACCTCCTCTCCTCTCTCGCCTCTCTATTCCATTCCTCTCCCCTCCTACTCTCTCATCCTCTCCTCTCTCTTCTCCTCTCCTCTACTCTGTCTTCTCCTTTCCATTCCATTCCATTCCTCTCCCCTCCTACTATCGCCCCTCCTCTACTCTCTCCTCTCCCCTCCTACTCTCCTCTCTCTCTCTCTCTCTCTCTCTCTCTCTCTCTCCACTCCTCTCTCTCTCCACTCCTCTCTCCTCTCTCTCCACTCCTCTCTCTCTCTCTCCACTCCTCTCTCTCTCTCTCCACTCCTCTCTCTCTCTCTCCACTCTTCTTTCTCTCTCTCTACTCCTCTATCTCTCTCTCCACTCCTCTCTCTCTCTCTCTCTCTCTCTTTCACATCTCAATTTAGTGTCACTGTGGCTTGAATAATTTATTGGTAGAATGAGTTGTTGCTGCTAGGTCAGTGTCTGACGTACACTCTTGTGAGACGCTATACTCTTAGAAATAAAAGGGTTCTACCTGGAACCAAAGGGGTTCTACCTGGAACCAAAAGGGTTCTACCTGGAACCAAAAGGGCTCTACCTGGAACCAAAAGGGTTCTACTTAGAACCTAAAAGGGTTCTTCGACTGTCTCTGTATGAGTACCCTTTAAATAACCCTTTTAGGTTCCAGAGGGTTCTACATGGAAGCAAAAAGGGTTCTTTCCACTTGGAAACAAAAAGGGTTCTCCTATGGGGACAGCCGAAGAACCCGTTCGGAACTCTTTTTCTAAGAGTTTACCTACTACCTGTGCTCTCCTCTCAGCCCCATGGAAAAGGATATCAAACCTTTAACATTACACAAAATCACTGCATAATCATTAAAGACACATAGATGTTTATTAGAGTCATGAACACGGTGAGTTTCTTCACTGCACATGTACAGTGTCTGATTTATTTATACACTTGAATAGATAAATATAAAACCTCAAAGCTAGCTCCCTTACACACTTGATAAGCGTCCAGGTTGTATCACATCCGGCCGTGATTGGGAGTCCCATAGGGCGGCGCACAATTGGCCCAGTGTCGTCCGGGTTTGGCAGGAGTAGGTAGTCATTGTAAATACGAATTTGTTCATAACTAACTTGCCTAGTTAAATAAAGGTATATATTTAATTTTTTTTAAAGAATTACACGGCCTAAGGTAGGCCTGCGGTAATGGATCCTGGGTCGACAGTGAGTGCAGTGAGGAGTAGGAAGGTTCTGTGTTGAGGTACTGAGATACGGCCTGCTGGTGCTGCTGACTGTGAGCTAGGCTCTGTATGGCTCTCTGGTTCTGTGGCTCACGTGCAACATACTCCCCCTGTTGGAGAGAAAAGATACTGATTTGCCATTCAGTGTATGTATTCACACATCAGCCATTTGTAGTTCATTCTAGGACTATATTGTGCCACGTGAAAAATAAATAGCCTATTAAAGAGGTTATTTCAAAAATCCTTAACCATTTTAACTCAATTACGCTGTAATAACATTTGTAATAAACTATCTATAACATTACTGATGTAGCATTACTCTGATGGTAGGTACCGTTACCGTGTGTAAATATATCTATAACGTATATTTGTTACAGTCAGGTGCTGGATGTGGAAGAGAAGAACACCTGGTGATGCCTGTTAACGTGAACTGGCAGATCCATGTAAAAAGGAGCCGGGCCGGGCCACGAGGGAGCGTTTCTGGACTGCCGCTGCGCGGTGGGGGTCACCACCATAGTGGACATGTCTCTGTAAGAACATGAAACAGCCTGTCCCAATTCGCTCCCTACCCCCCCCCGGTGTAGCACCGGAAACAGCTTTTTCACCCTGAAATCTAGAGCCATAATCATTATGCTAATGCTGATCATTATGCTAATGATTATGCTAATAATTCCTTGTAAAAAAAAATATATATATTTTTCAGCATACCTCTTGATCTGTCTGTATCCTCCTGACTGGTGAAGCTAAATATGCTTTTCTGCATCTCTGCTGAAATGTGTGTTAAAAGATTGAAAGGGAAAATTAGTCTCATATTCAGTACTTGCAGGCTTTTCTAACGTCTACCAATCTTGCCAGCTGGCATCCCAGCTAAGATAAGAGTAGCTAGCATGTCTAACTATCTTGATTGATAGACTGAGGGGACATGTGCCTCTGTTTCCCCCTATGGGCATGACACCTCTGATGGCGGAAGCTTCTCCGGTTATACTTATGCAGACCCTTTCAGATCTGCAAACATTGAGGACTTAGGGCCAACGGGGGTAGGGTTAATGAGTGACTGAGGCTGACTGAGTCCCCTTTCCCACATAATCCACATACAGGGGTTAGGGGTTGGAGATAGGGGGACATGGGGAAAGAGGTGTAAACAGATTGCCTAACTTTTAAATCTGCCTGTCATCATGACTCAGTAAGCCTACCTTTTAAATCTGCCTGTCATCATGACTTAGCAAGCCTACCTTTAAAACCTGCCTGTAATCATGACTCAGCAAGCCTACCTTTTAAACCTGCCTGTCATCATGACTCAGTAAGCCTACCTTTTAAATCTGCCTGTAATCATGACTCAGCAAGCCTACCTTTTAAACCTGCCTGTAATCATGACTCAGCAAGCCTACCTTTTAAACCTGCCTGTAATCATGACTCAGCAAGCCTACCTTTTAAACCTGCCTGTAATCATGACTCAGTAAGCCTACCTTTTAAACCTGCCTGTAATCATGACTCAGTAAGCCTACCTTTTTAAACCTGCCTGTCCCCATGACTCAGTAAGTCTTCCTTTTAAACCTGCCTGTAATCATGACTCAGTAAGCCTACCTTTTTAAACCTGCCTGTCATCATGACTCAGTAGCCTACCTTTTAAACCTGCCTGTAATCATGACTCAGTAAGCCTACCGTTTAAACCTGCCTGTCATCATGACTCAGTAAGCCTACTCCTGTGGCATCCTGGTTTCAGGTTTCAGATCTATTTTGGGGTACACACAGAGCTACTGTATCACTCACATTGTTGAAAGAAAGTCCAAAATGGATGCAGACAGTATACTCAGGAGATCAGTATTTCAGTAAGACCAAATAAAGAGCCCGTTTAGGATACAGCTGGTCATTTATGAACATTTGAACATCTTGGCCATGTTCTGTTATAATCTCCACCCGGCACAGCCAGAAGAGGACTGGACACCCCACATAGCCTGGTTCCTCTCTAGGTTTCTTCCTAGGTTTTGGCCTTTCTAGGGAGTTTTTCCTAGCCACCGTGCTTCTACACATGCATTGCTTTGCTGTTTGGGGTTTTAGGCTGGGTTTCTGTACAGCACTTTGATATATCAGCGGATGTACGAAGGGCTTTATCAATACATTTGATTTGATTTGATTTAATGGACAAGTGTTGGATCACGTCCAGCTACGTCAACGATTGCAGTTGGCTGATATGGACATTTTTGCGCTGGATATAATCACGGCCAGCTGTGCAGGTTAGCACAAAGCTCAATCTGATGGGAACAGATAACATATGGCCACAGATAGAAGAATGAGCCAGATGTTTCACCGGATGTATAAATCAGAAGAATCTGATCGGCATTTTCACTCACCACCAAATATGGTGATGACAGGAAGCTCAGTGGACGGCAGTGGGGAAAAGATGGAGGAAGATGGATTTTACCCAACATTCTGCACATTGTCTCATTGATTAAACATTTGATCTCGATACAGCTTTCTGTTCCCAAAACTAGAATCTGTTACGAACAGAATGGACTACGTTTTGTTGACTTTAAATTGAGCTTTCGCACAGGCGCATTTCACAAAGTAGACGTTCGCTAATGGAAATACGCATATACATGCTACAGTAGAACGCTAGCTCGTGCTTGGCTCTGCCCATCTCTTTGCTTGTTCTGGCCACTGTGGACTCTCTTAGGTTAGTTATAAACATCTTCGTTATAGCGTTTGATCACGTGCAACTACGTCAACAATTTTTATTGGCTGATTCGCATTTTGAGACAGAAAAAGTTCAAACTTAAGTATGGCTCGCTCGGCTGGTGCTATCACCTACACAGATTCACTCGGCTGGTGCTATCACCGACACAGATTCGCTCGGCTGGTGCTATCACCTTCACAGATTCGCTCGGCTGGTGCTATCACCGACACAGATTCGCTCGGCTGGTGCTATCACCTACACAGATTCACTAGGCTGGTGCTATCACCTACACAGATTCACTCGGCTGGTGCTATCACCTACACAGATTCACTCGGCTGGTGCTATCACCTACACAGATTCACTAGGCTGGTGCTATCACCTACACAGATTCACTCGGCTGGTGCTATCACCTACACAGATTCACTCGGCTGGTGCTATCACCTACACAGATTCACTCGGCTGGTGCTATCACCGACACAGATTCGCTCGGCTGGTGCTATCACCTTCACAGATTCGCTCGGCTGGTGCTATCACCTACACAGATTCGCTCGGCTGGTGCTATCACCGACACAGATTCGCTCGGCTGGTGCTATCACCTTCACAGATTCGCTCGGCTGGTGCTATCACCGACACAGATTCGCTCGGCTGGTGCTATCACCTACACAGATTCACTAGGCTGGTGCTATCACCTACACAGATTCGCTCGGCTGGTGCTATCACCTACACAGATTCGCTCGGCTGGTGCTATCACCTACACAGATTCGCTCGGCTGGTGCTATCACCTACACAGATTCGCTCGGCTGGTGCTATCACCGACACAGATTCGCTCGGCTGGTGCTATCACCTACACAGATTCACTAGGCTGGTGCTATCACCTACACAGATTCGCTCGGCTGGTGCTATCACCTACACAGATTCGCTCGGCTGGTGCTATCACCTACACAGATTCGCTCGGCTGGTGCTATCACCTACACAGATTCGCTCGGCTGGTGCTATCACCTACACAGATTCACTCGGCTGGTGCTATCACATACACAGATTCACTCGGCTGGTGCTATCACCTACACAGATTCACTAGGCTGGTGCTATCACATACACAGATTCACTCGGCTGGTGCTATCACATACACAGATTCACTAGGCTGGTGCTATCACATACACAGATTCACTCGGCTGGTGCTATCACATGCACAGATTCACTAGGCTGGTGCTATCACCTACACAGATTCACTCGGCTGGTGCTATCACCTACACAGATTCACTCGGCTGGTGCTATCACCTACACAGATTCACTCGGCTGGTGCTATCACATACACAGATTCGCTCGGCTGGTGCTATCACCTACACAGATTCACTAGGCTGGTGCTATCACCTACACAGATTCACTAGGCTGGTGCTATCACCGACACAGATTCACTCGGCTGGTGCTATCACCTACACAGATTCACTAGGCTGGTGCTATCACCTACACAGATTCACTCGGCTGGTGCTATCACCTACACAGATTCACTCGGCTGGTGCTATCACCTACACAGATTCACTCGGCTGGTGCTATCACATACACAGATTCGCTCGGCTGGTGCTATCACCTACACAGATTCGCTCGGCTGGTGCTATCACCTACACAGATTCACTAGGCTGGTGCTATCACCTACACAGATTCACTAGGCTGGTGCTATCACATAAACAGATTCACTAGGCTGGTGCTATCACCTACACAGATTCACTCGGCTGGTGCTATCACCTACACAGATTCACTCGGCTGGTGCTATCACCTACACAGATTCACTAGGCTGGTGCTATCACCTACACATATTCACTAGGCTGGTGCTATCACCTACACAGATTCACTAGGCTGGTGCTATCACCTACATAGATTCACTAGGCTGGTGCTATCACCTACACAGATTCACTCGGCTGGTGCTATCACCTACACAGATTCACTAGGCTGGTGCTATCACATACACAGATTCACTCGGCTGGTGCTATCACCTACACAGATTCACTAGGCTGGTGCTATCACCTACACAGATTCACTAGGCTGGTGCTATCACCTACACAGATTCACTAGGCTGGTGCTATCACATAAACAGATTCACTCGGCTGGTGCTATCACCTACACAGATCTAATACACCACTGGAACACTGAATAAATAAACACATTAGGCACATTTGGGCTTGATGCAACATTTTGAACAGAAATACAATGTTCATTGTATTGGCACATACAATGCTGCCATCTAGTGGCCAAAATCTAAATTGCAGCTGGGATGGAATAATACAGTATGGCCTTTCTCTTGCATTTCAAAGATGAGATGGAAGAGAAAAAATACAAAAGAATGTTTGATGTTGTTCTTCGTATTATCTTATACCAGATCTATTGTGTTATATTCTCCTACATTCCCTTCACATTTCCACACACTCCAAAGTGTTTCCTTTCAAATGGTACCAATAATATGCTTATCCTTGCTTCAGGGCCTGAGCTACAGGCAGTTAGATTTGGGTATGTCATTTTTGGCAAAAATTTGAAAAGAAGTGCTGGATACTACCTACAGTATATGGATTTATGATCTCTGTGGTAACTTGTGTCTGTACAGGGGGAACTCTGAATTCCTCTCAATGAGGGTCTATTGTCTTCTCAGGAATTCTGTCTAATTTACATTGGTCTCAAATCCCACAGAAGCTCTTAGATGGTGTGACACGGTACAAAACATGGATTTAACATCTTTCTGAGTTTTCCCCGAGAATGAAGACAGTATCGCCAAGCGCAGGTTAGTTGAAAAAATCTATGGCAGAGTTTTGTATAAGCTAACCTGTAACGCACAGTAATGGAAACATAGAGAACACATTCTTTAGGGGCTCTGATGTAGTCTGTGTATGTCTCTCTCTAGAGTGCATTGCCATATCGTGCATTTGTCCTCTACCCAGCCCTGGGCTCTGATGTAGTCTGTGTATGTCTCTCTCTAGAGTGCATTGCCATATCGTGCATCTGTCCTCTACCCAGCCCTGGGCTCTGATGTAGTCTGTGTATGTCTCTCTCTAGAGTGCATTGCCATATCGTGCATCTGTCCTCTACCTAGCCCTGGGCTCTGATGTAGTCTGTGTATGTCTCTCTCTAGAGTGCATTGCCATATCGTGCATCTGTCCTCTACCTAGCCCTGGGCTCTGATGTAGTCTGTGTATGTCTCTCTCTAGAGTGCATTGCCATATCGTGCATCTGTCCTCTACCCAGCCCTGGGCTCTGATGTAGTCTGTGTATGTCTCTCTCTAGAGTGCATTGCCATATCGTGCATCTGTCCTCTACCCAGCCCTGGGCTCTGATGTAGTCTGTGTATGTCTCTCTCTAGAGTGTATTGCCATATCGTGCATCTGTCCTCTACCCAGCCCTGGGCTTTGATGTAGTCTGTGTATGTCTCTCTCTAGAGTGCATTGCCATATCGTGCATTTGTCCTCTGCCCAGCCCTGGGCTCCGATGGATCAAGGGAGACACTCAAGTTTTTTAACGTCTTGACACATTGATTAAAATAGTCATGGCCTCTAAACCTTCAAGCTGCATACTGGATACTGGACTCTATTCCAACTAAACTACTGAAAGAGCTGCTTCCTGTGCTTGGCCCTCCTATGTTGAACATACTAAACGGTTCTCTATCTACCGGATGTGTACCAAACTCACTAAAAGTGGCACTAATAAAGCCTCTCTTGAAAAAGCCAATCCTTGATCAGAAAATATAAAAAACTATCAGCCAATTATCAAACCTTCCATTCCTCTCAAAATTTTTAGAAAAAGCTGTTGCGCAGCAACTCACTGCCTTCCTGAAGACAAACAATGTATATGAAACGCTTCAGTCTGGTTTTTGAACCCATCATAGCACTGAGACTGCACTTGTGAAAGTGGTAAATTACTTTTTAATGGTGTCAGACCAAGGCTCTGCATCTCGGTCCTCGTACTCCTAGACCTTAGTGCTGCCTTTGATACCATCGATCACCACATTCTTTTGGACAGATTGGAAACCCCAAATGGTCAACACGGACAAGTTCTGGCCTGGTTTAGATCTTATCTGTCTGTCGGATAGATATCAGTTTGTCTCTGTGGATGGTTTGTCCTCTGACAAATCAACTGTATTTTTTGGTGTTCCTCAAGGTTCCGTTTTAGGACCACTATTGTTATCACTATATATTTTACCTCTTGGTGATGTCATTCGGAAACATAATGTTAACTTTCACTGCTATGCGGACAATACACAGCTGTACATTTCGATGAAACATGGTGAAGCCCCAAAAATACCCTCCCTGGGAGCCTGTGTTTCAGACACAAGGAAGTGGATGGTGGCACATTTTATACTTTTAAATTCGGACAAAACAGAGATGCTAGTTTAAGGTCACAAGAAACAAAGAGATCTTCTATTGGATCTGACAATTAATCTTGATGGTTGTTCAGTCGTCTCAAATAAAACTGAAGGATCTCGGCGTTACTCTGGACCCTGATCTCTCTTTTTGTGCTTCTACACCTGCATTGCTTGCTGTTTGGGGTTTTAGGCTGGGTTTCTGTACAGCACTTTGAGATATCAGCTGATGTATGAAGGGCTATATAAATACATTTGATTTGATTTTTTTCCCATCTACGTAATATTGCAAAAATCAGAAACTTTCTGTCCAAAAATTATGCAGAAAAATTAATCCATGCATTTGTCACTTCTAGATTAGACTACTGCAATGCTCTACTTTCCAGCCTCCCGGATAAAGCACTACATAAACGTCAGTTAGTGCTAAACCCGGCTGCTAGAATCTTGACTAGAACCCAAATATTTGATCATATTACTCCAGTGCTAGCCTCCCTACACTGGCTTCCTGTCAAGGCAAGGGCTGATTTCAAGGTTTTACTGCTAACCTACAAAGCATTACATGGGCTTGCTCTTACCTATATTTCCAATTTTTTCCTGCCATACATACCTACAAGTGCGCTACGGTCACAAGATGTAGGCCTCCTTATTGTCCCTAGAATTTCTAAGCAAACAGCTGGAGGCAGGGCTTTCTCCTATAGAGCTCAAATTTTATGGAATGGTCTGCCTATCCATTTGAGAGACACAGACTCAGTCTCAACCTTTAAGTCTCATTGAAGACTCATCTCTTCAGTAGGTCCAATGATTGAGTGTAGTCTGGCCCAGGGGTGTGAAGGTGAACGGAAAGGCACTGGAACGGCGATCCGCCCTTGCTGTCTCTGCCTGGCCGGTTCCCCTCTTTCCACTGGGATTCTCTGCCTCTAACCCTATTACAGGGGCTGAGTCATTGGCTTACTGATGCTCTTTCATGCCGTCCCTAGGAAGGGTGCGTCACTTGAGAGGATTGAGTCACTGACATGATCTTCCTGTCCGGGTTGGCGCCTCCCTCGGGTTTGTGCCATGGGGGAGATCTTCATGGGCTGTACTCAGCCTTAGTAAGATGGTGGTCTGTTGATATCCCTCTAGTGGTGTGGGGGCTGTGCTTTGGCAAAGTGGGTGGGGTTATATCCTGCCTGGTTGGCCCTGTCCGGGGGTATCGTTGGACGGGACTACAGTGTCCTCCCACCCGTCTCAGCCTCCAGTACCTATACTGCAATAGACTATGTGCCGGGGGGGCTAGGGTCAGTCTGTTATATCTGGAGTATTTCTCCCGTCTTATCTGGTGTCCTGTGTGAATTTTAGTATGCTCTCTCTAACTCTCTCTCTCTTTCCTTCTTTCTCTCTTCTCTCGGAGGACCTGAGCCCTAGGACCATGCCTCAGAACTACCTGGCCTGATGACTCCTTGTTGTCCCCAGTCCACCTGGCCGTGCTGCTGCTCCAGTGTCAACTGCTCTGCCTGCGGCTATGTAACCCTGACCTGTTCACTGGATGTGCTACCTTGTCCTCGACCTGCTGTTTTCAACTCTCTCTCTCTACCGCACTTGCTGAATCTAACTCTGAATGAACGGCTATGAAAAGCCAACTGACATTTACTCCTGAGGTGCTGACCTAACCAGGTACACCTCTCATCAGAGGGATATCTAACCAGGTTCACCTCTCATCAGAGGGATATCTAACCAGGTTCACCTCTCATCAGAGGGATATCTAATCAGGTACACCTCTCATCAGAGGGATATCTAACCAGGTACACCTCTCATAAGAGGGATATCTAACCAGGTTCACCTCTCATCAGAGGGATATCTAACCAGGTAAACCTCTCATTAGAGGGATATCTAACCAGGTTCACCTCCCATCAGAGAGATATCTAATCAGGTACACCTCTCATCAGAGGGATATCTAACCAGGTAAACCTCTCATTGGAGGGATATCTAACCAGGTTCACCTCCCATCAGAAAGAGTTCATCCCCTAATCAGAGCACAGATCCACACACAATACTAACATAGACCAGTGGTTTTCAAACCTCTCCTCTGGGACTCCCAGAAGTTTCATAATTTTGTTGTAGCCCTGACCTAGCTCACCTGATTCGTCTAATCGAGGTCGTGATTATTAGTTCAATCACGTGTTCTAGCTCTGGAATATGTCAAATCCATGGAATGGCTGGGGGTCCTTGAAGAGAGGTTTGAAAACCCCTGATATATACCAAATTCATCTCTGCTACATCACAAGGTAACATAGGGGGCATCACAAGGTAACACAATGCATCACAAGGTAACACAGGGGGCATCACAAGGTAACACGGGGGGCATCACAATGTAACACAGGGGGCATCACAAGGTAACACGGGGGGCATCACAAGGTAACATAGGGGGCATCACAAGGTAACACAGGGGGCATCACAAGGTAACACAAGGCATCACAATCTAACACAGGGGGCATCACAAGGTAACACAAGGCATCACAAGGTAACACAGGGGGCATCACAATGTAACACGGGGGGCAGCACAAGGTAACATGGGGGGCATCACAAGGTAACACGGGCATCACAAGATAACACGGGGGGCATCACAAGGTAACATAGGGGGCATCACAAGGTACACAGGGGGCATCATAAGGTAACATAGGGGGCATCACAAGGTAACACAGGGGGCATCACAAGGTAACACGGGGGGCATCACAAGGTAACATAGGGGGCATCACAAGGTAACACAGGGGGCATCACAAGGTAACACAGGGGGCATCACAAGGTAACATAGGGGGTATCACAAGGTAACACGGAGGGCATCACAAGGTAACATAGGGGTCATCACAAGGTAACACAAGGCATCACAATGTAACACAGGGGGCATCACAAGGTAACATGGGGGGCATCACAAGGTAACACAGGGGGCATCACAAGGTAACACAAGGCATCACAAGGTAACATAGGGGGCATCACAAGGTAACACAAGGCATCACAATGTAACACGGGGGGCATCACAATGTAACACAGGGGGCATCACAAGGTAACACGGGGGGCATCACAAGGTAACACAGGTGCCCATCCACCCACACAGAGGACAATGGTTATTTTTCAAATGAATACTTGAATGTAACCAGTCATCTAAACATCTGATCACCCTGTACCTCTCCAGGAGCAGCTGTGGTCTACCCTGAAGGCTGGTCAGATCGACATGGTCATGTCAGACCACGCTCCCTGCATACCAGATCTAAAAGAGATGGACAGTCGGGACTTCACTCAGGCCTGGGGCGGGATCTCCTCCTTACAGATTGGTAAGAGATCCATAAGAGATCCACTGGATACAAAAGAGATCCAATAGCCATACCAGGCCATGCTATTGTAATAGTTCCAAGCCTTATGTCCATTTTTGTATTTTTTTTATTTAATTTTTATTTAACTAGGCAAGACCGTTAATAAATTCTTATTTAATATGACACCTACCCCGGCCAAACACTAACCCAGATGCTGGGCCAATTGTGCGCCGCCCTATGGGACTCCCAATCACGGCCGGTTGTGATACAGCCTGGAATGCAACCAGGGTCTGTAGTGATGCCTTTAGCATTGAGATACAGTGCCTTAGACCGCTGTGATTGAGCCTGGAAATCGAACCAGGGTCTGTAGTGATAGCTCTAGCACTGAGATGCAGTGCCTTACACCACTGTGATTCAGCCTGGAAATCGAACCAGGGTCTGTAGTGATGCCTTAGACCACTGTGCCACTCGGGAGCCCCTTAAATGTACTAATCTAAAAAGGTATATCAATTTTTTAAAGGTATATTTCCCTGGTCATCCCCAAAGCCAACACCTCAGTGAGTTGCCTTTCCTTCCAGTTCTCTGCTGCCAATGACTGGAGTCAAAATTGCAAAAATCACTGAAGCTGGAGTCTTATATCTCCCTCTCTAACTTTAGGCATCTTACCCATCACTGTACTTGTACACAGCCAATCTGTAAATAGCCCACCCAACTACCTCATCCCCATATTGTTATTTACCCTCTTGCTCTTTTGCACATATATCACTCCAGTATTAATGCTAAATTGTAATTATTTCGCCTCTAATGGCCTATTTATTGCCTTACTTCGCTAATCTTACTACAGTTGCGACACACCGTACATATATTTTTCAATTGTGTTATTGACTGTATGTTTGTTTATGTGTAACTATGTGTGGTTGTTTTTGTCGCACTGCTTTGCTTTATCTTGGCCAGATCACATGAGAACTTGTTCTCAACTAGCCTACCTGGTTAAATAAAGGTGAAATAAAACATTTCAAAAATACAAAATATATATGTAAAAAGCATTTGTGTTTTCAAATGTAGAGTGCTGGTCCCATGTTTCATGAGCTGAAAAAAAATCCCAGAAATTTTCCATTCACACAAAAAACTTTTTTCTCTCGAATTTGGTGCAGAAATGTCTTTACATCCCTGTTAGTGAGCATTTCTCCTCTGCCAAGATAATCCATCATCCTGACAGGTGTGACATATCAAGAAGCTGATTAAACAGCATGATCATTACACAGGTGCACCTTGTGCTGGGAACGATAAAATGACACTTTAAATGTGCAGTTTTTGTCACACAACACAATGCCACAGAAGTCTCAAGTTTTGAAGAAGCGTGCAATTGGCATGCTGAATGCAAGAATGTCCACCAGAGCTGTTGCCAGAAACTATCATGTTAATTTCTCTACCATAAGCCGCCTCCAACATTATTCTAGAGATTTTGGCAGTATGTCCCACCGATGAGGTGCTGAGGAGTATTTCTGTCTGTAATAAAGCCCTTTCATGGGGAAAAACTCATTCTGATTGGCTGGGCCTGGCTCCCCAGTGGGTGTGTCTGGCTGCCAAGTGGGAGGGCCTTTGCCCTAGGCCCACCCATGGCTGTGCCCCTGCACTCCCAGGCCCATCCATGGCTATGCCCCTGCCCTCCCAGGCCCACCCATGGCTATGCCCCTGCCCTCCCAGGCCCATCCATGGCTATGCCCCTGCCCTCCCAGGCCCATCCATGGCTATGCCCCTGCCCTCCCAGGCCCACCCATGGCTATGCCCCTGCCCTCCCAGGCCCACCCATGGCTATGCCCCTGCCCTCCCAGGCCCATCCATGGCTATGCCCCTGCCCTCCCAGGCCCACCCATGGCTATGCCCCTGCCCTCCCAGGCCCACCCATGGGCATGCCCCTGCCCTCCCAGGCCCACCCATGGCTATGCCCCTGCCCTCCCAGGCCCACCCATGGCTATGCCCCTGCCCTCCCAGGCCACCCATGGCTATGCCCCTGCCCTCCCAGGCCCATCCATGGCTATGCCCCTGCCCTCCCAGGCCCATCCATGGCTATGCCCCTGCCCTCCCAGGCCCATCCATGGCTATGCCCCTGCCCTCCCAGGCCCACCCATGGCTATGCCCCTGCCCTCCCAGGCCCACCCATGGCTATGCCCCTGCCCTCCCAGGCCCACCCATGGGCATGCCCCTGCCCTCCCAGGCCCACCCATGGCTATGCCCCTGCCCTCCCAGGCCCACCCATGGCTGTGCCCCTGCCCTCCCAGGCCCAACCATGGCTATGCCTCTGCACTCCCAGGCCCATCCATGGCTATGCCCCTGCCCTCCCAGGCCCACCCATGGGTATGCCCCTGCCCTCCCAGGCCCACCCATGGCTGTGCCTCTGCCCTCCCAGGCCCACCCATGGGTATGCCCCTGCCCTCCCAGGCCCATCCATGGCTGTGCCCCTGCCCAGTCATGTGAAATCCATAGGGCCTAAAGAATTTCTTTACATTTCTTTAAATTGACTGTAACTTTGAAATTGTTGCGTGTTGTGTTTAAATTGTGTGTAAATTATTCTTCAGTATATATATATATATAAAAAAAACAGACTGATGATTTATACATTAACTTCTAAAGATACCAGAGCCCTCAACTAAACTCCCTCCCTCTGATCACTGTGATGTAACTTTAATCTCCTGCTCATGAACAAAGTCCACAGGATTCAGCCCAAGTTCACAGTCTAATTATTTACTGGTCAAAGTCTCTTCACTGTCCAACGGGATGAACTAGGATCCATTCAAAAACAATTTATATGACACTTAGGCTATATTATGTATTCAGTTTATATATGTATATATATATATATATATATATATATATATATATATATATGGATATATATGGATGTTGCCAAAAATATGATTGGTAAATGTTGAATTAATATGGAAATGAATAAAAGTAACTCCACTACATGTAACTGTTAGAAATAAACTTTATAAACTTTGGTTTGGTTGAATTATGAATTAAGCAGAAGGTCTGTGAATTATAATTATTACACAAATATGTTACACAGCATCTATAACTGTATGTCAAGCTTATTAAAGAGTTCATGAATGTGGGGCGGCAGGGTAGCCTAGTGGTTAGAGCGTTGGACTAGTAACCGGAAGGTTGTGAGTTCAAACCCCCGAGCTGACAAGGTACAAATCTGTCGTTCTGCCCCTGAACAGGCAGTTAACCCACTGTTCCCAGGCCGTCATTGAAAATAAGAATTTGTTCTTAACTGACTTGCCTGGTTAAATAAAGGTAAAATAAAAAAAAAAAAAAAAAAAAAAAATGTGGCATAATTGTTTGAGATAATCACCAGTGTCAAATGTGACATAACCCATTATGTTGAACATGATATAAACATTATATCATGACATAACCCATTATGTTGAATATGATATAAACATTATATCATGACATAACCCATTATGTTGAACATGATATAAACATTATATCATGACATAACCCATTATGTTGAGCATGATATAAACATTATATCATGACATAACCCATTATGTTGAGCATGATATAAACATTATATCATGACATCGCCCATTTATAAAGGGTGACATGCTGTGCTGAATGACGTTAAAATGCTCTAAAGTGATGTCATACGCTCTAAAGTGATGTTGTACGCTCTAAATTGATGTCGTACGCTCTAAAGTGATGTCGTACGCTCTAAAGTGATGTCGTACGCTCTAAAGTGATGTCATACGTTCTAAAGTGATGTCATACACTCTAAAGTGATGTCATACTCTCTAAAGTGATGTCATACGCTCTAAAGTGATGTCATACGTTCTAAAGTGATGTCATACGCTCTAAAGTGATGTTGTACGCTCTAAAGTGATGTCATACGCTCTGAAGTGATGTCATGTGTTCTAAAGTGATTTCATACACTCTAAAGTGATGTCATGTTAGTCCCATTACACCTAATCTCGTACCCAGACACTTCTGCCCTAATGTGCTCTTCTGATGGACCAACGCATCAAACATGGCCTTCATTAGTTAGGGTTTGGTTTAAAATGACATTTTAAGAATATAAATTGTGGTAATGGAAAGGGTTTAGCAATAAATATGACTTTGTGACTGTGTTAATACTTTACTGAGTAATAATAAATGTGACTTTGTGACTGTGTTAATATTTTACTGAGTAAGGCCACTCCAATAGAATGCAATGGTCACTCCCTCTAAGGCCATTTCTGAATGTTTGATATCCCAGGCTTATATGTTCTGTTTGTTCAATAGCCTGGACACGACGTTAAACCATGAAAACCTCCAACCTGAAGGAACACTGACCTTGATGAAAACCTCCAACCTGAAGAAACACTGACCTTGACGAAAATACATTTAAATTATATTTCTTCTGGAACCAAGTTACACGGAAGCAACAAAAACAAGCCATGTGCTGGGCCCAGTCAGGTCTGTGACATCACAATATAAACGAGCCACAACCACAGAGTGCTGGGCCCAGTCAGGTCTGTGACATCACAATATCAACGAGCCACAACCACAGAGTGCTGGGCCCAGTCAGGTCTGTGACATCACAATATCAACGAGCCACAACCGCACAGTGCTGGGCCCAGTCATGTCTGTGACATCACAATATCAACGAGCCACAACCGCACAGTGCTGGGCCCAGTCAGGTCTGTGACATCACAATATCAACGAGCCACAACCGCACAGTGCTGGGCCCAGTCAGGTCTGTGACATCACAATATCAACGAGCCACAACCGCACAGTGCTGGGCCCAGTCAGGTCTGTGACATCACAATATCAACGAGCTACAACCGCACAGTGCTGGGCCCAGTCAGGTCTGTGACATCACAATATCAACGAGCCACAACCGATACAGTGCTGGGCCCAGTCAGGTCTGTGACATCACAATATAAATGAGCCACAACCGCACAGTGCTGGGCCCAGTCAGGTCTGTGACATCACAATATCAACGAGCCACAACCGCACAGTGCTGGGCCCAGTCAGGTCTGTGACATCACAATATCAACGAGCCACAACCGCACAGTGCTGGGCCCAGTCAGGTCTGTGACATCACAATATCAACGAGCCACAACCGCACAGTGCTGGGCCCAGTCAGGTCTGTGACATCACAATATCAACGAGCCACAACCGCTTCAGTGCTGGGCCCAGTCAGGTCTGTGACATCACAATATAAACGAGCCACAACCGCACAGTGCTGGGCCCAGTCAGGTCTGTAACATCACAATATCAACGAGCCACAACCGCACAGTGCTGGGCCCAGTCAGGTCTGTGACATCACAATATCAACGAGCCACAACCGCACAGTGCTGGGCCCAGTCAGGTCTGTGACATCACAATATCAACGAGCCACAACCGCACAGTGCTGGGCCCAGTCAGGTCTGTGACATCACAATATAAACGAGCCACAACCGCACAGTGCTGGGCCCAGTCAGGTCTGTGACATCACAATATCAACGAGCCACAACCGCACAGTGCTGGGCCCAGTCAGGTCTGTGACATCACAATATAAATGAGCCACAACCACAGAGTGCTGGGCCCAGTCAGGTCTGTGACATCACAATATAAACGAGCCACAACCGCACAGTGCTGGGCCCAGTCATGTCTGTGACATCACAACATAAACGAGCCACAACCCGCACAGTGCTGGGCCCAGTCAGGTCTGTGACATCACAACATAAACGAGCCACAACCGCACAGTAACCAATGTGTATCATGAGAGAACCTTCATAAATCAACAGAATGTTAATAACCTAGTTATTGACACTTGATGTCGTGTCCTGTAATACCTAGCTTGAAGTGAGACGCTTTAGGTGTTTGCAAACACATCCATAACAACTCTATATCCCATGATGCTGCAGACACCTTTGGTCATTCATAGCAGAAACATAAAGGGTCATGGAAGAACTGGGATATTTTCAGCTTCCAGGTATTATGTACAGATCCTTGTGACATCAGGTTGAAGGCTTTATGAAGTGAACATAATTTAAAGCAGGATCGAATTATGAAATCTACAAACCTGACATTGCACTTTAACATGTTGACTGCCTGTTTAAAACAGTAGCTTATCCCTGTAAATTTGAAGAGAGAGATCAGTCGCTCTATCTCTTCCTATCATCCTGAGTGTTTTAGACAAAGATAGTGAATAGGGTCTAATAAGGTGTTTTCAACCTCTCTCCAACCACTTGGACAGTAAGAAAATGTTTCACCCTGCCTGACATGGTGCGTCTTCTCTGTCTTTATATATCTTCTCTGTCTTCTCTGCCTAGACGGTCAGCGTCCCGGAGTCGCCTCTTCACTGTTGACGTTGAGACTGGTGTTTTGCGGGTACTATTTAATGAAGCTGCCAGTTGAGGACTTGTGAGGCGTCTGTTTCTCAAACTAGACACTAATATACTTGTCCTCTTGCTCAGTTGTGCACCGGGGCCTCCTACTCCTCTTTCTATTCTGGTTATAGACCGTTTGCGCTGCTCTGTGAAGGGAGTAGTATACAGCGTTGTACGGGATCTTCAGTTTCTTGGCAATTTCTTGCATGGAATAGCCTTCATTTCTCAGATCAAGAATAGACTGACGAGTTTCAGAATAAAGTGCTTTGTTTCTGGCCATTTTGAGCCTGTAATCGAACCCACAAATGCTGATGCTCCAGATACTCAACTAGTATAATGAAGACCAGTTTTATTGCTTCTTTAATCAGGACAACAGTTTTCAAATGATCAATTAGCCTTTTAAAATGATAAACTTGGATTAGCTAACACAACGTGCCATTGGAACACAGGAGTGATGGATGCTGATAACGGGCCTCTTTACGCCTATGTAGATATTCCATTTAGAAAATCAGCCGTTTCCAGCTACAACAGTCATTTACAACATGAACAATGTCTACACTGTATTGCTGATCAATTTGATGTTATTTTACAAATGGACAAAAGAAAATGTGCTTTTCATTCAAAAAACAAAGAACATTTCTCAGTGACCCCAAACTTTTGAACGATAGTGTATGTAAATTGTAAAGTATTTGTCTGTAATGTCTTTTCGTTATGTGTCGGACCCCAGGAAGACTGACTAGCTGTCACCGTGGCATCAGCTAATGGGGGACCCCCCCCCCCCCCCCCCCCCCCCCCCCCCCCCCCCCCACAAAAAAATCAACAAATTTAAATAAAATTCAGGAAGTAGACTGAAATTAATTGGAATTGGAAAGTAATGTACTTTCAGAATTGACTGTAATTGAAATGATATTGACCCCAACCCTGAAGGAAATCTAGACTGTGACTCCTTGGAAAACAGAGCATGATACCGACTGAACTATCCTCGGCAAATTAATACAAAAAAGATTTTATTGGCACATACAACGGATAGGTGCAGTGAAATGTGTTGTTTTACAGGGTCAGACATAGTAGTATGATAGGTGTTGTTTTACAGGGTCAGTCATAGTAGTATGATAGGTGTTGTTTTACAGGGTCAGTCATAGTAGTATGATAGGTGTTGTTCTATCTACAGGGTCAGGGGTGGGGGGGGTGGGTGGGGGGGAGGGGGGGTACAGATGCTTCACTGGTGTTGCAAATTGCAAGGTGTTGAAATAAACAGAAGCCCACTGAGAGTCTTTACAACGTGTGTGTGTCCCCCCCCCCTCCCCCCCGAATTGACTCGATTCCAAGGGATAACGGTTTAGGAACTAGAAAATAGTGGGGGGAGGGGGGGGGGGGGGGGGGGTTTGGTCTCCTGTGTCTGCTCACTGCCTCTCTGTATCACTGAGTAACCACTGACCAAACAGACACGTTGGAGTGATCAAGGAAACCATATCAGCTCACCACAAAACACCATAAAAACAGGTATATATATATAAAAAATATAGACAAATATATGTATATATATAAACGTTTTATTAGACAAGTATCAAGGTCATATTTTTTTTTACCATTAGGTTTATTTGATTGGAATGAAAAAGTGAGTGTGTGCTGAATTCTTCCTACAAGTGTTGTGATATAATTCTATGACCTACTGAAGCAACGGTGGTTAATGGTTAACCTTTGTAAATGTGGTGTTGAACAATGGTGTGAATACATTACCGGGAACAAACATGTGACCTGAACAAAAAAAAATAAGTGTGTAATACATGGTTTTATACATTCTGATCAAATTCAAAAACACTTTTCAGGAGTAAACAACGAAAAGGTTTGCTTGAGCGAAATCCTCACAGTCAGAACAGTAATGCAAACCAAAGATAGAAGTGGGAGGGGTTTAAAATGCCTCTTTTGTCAGGTGAGAGGTGTGTGTCTGTCAGGCTGCTTACAGAGTCAAGAGTCCAGACCCGTGCAATTGTATCATATCCACACTGCCAACAAACCCAGCTAGAGCCATGTCGTCCATCACTGTCCCGCCACCTAAATGTCTCCAGAAAACCTTCGTGGCTCCGCGGAGACACATGTTTGGGCCTGGACCGTCCAATGTTCCTCCCCGCATCTTAGCGGCAGGGGCCGAGCCCATCATCGGTCACATGCATCCAGAAATGCTCGAGGTATGTCTACAAAGTTTGGTGATGAGCAATCAATCACAACTAAGGTAACCGTGCAAAAAAAAAAAGTACTTTTATGCAGGATTTTACGCCTAAATGGTTGAATTGGAATATTTTAGATAAGGCTTATAATATTATCCCTGAACCATATTGTCTGTTTGTTTAGCTGCTTATCTCCCCAAGCAAAAGTGTTTTATGAACATTTAAAGATTAGCCAATACTGTATGTCAACCAGCCTTTTGGGGGGGTCCTAAGCAAGATTTGGTTGGGCCCCCCCCCACCTTGAGGGCAAAAAAAATTTGGGGGCAGAATTTAAATTTTATGACACTAGCTAAGTCTCCATCCAATTGGGGACAGATTATCATGCGAAGATTCTAAAATCTGCATAGAAACAATATGCAAATTTTTTCCCATCAGTGATGTGTCCATCACATTGACTTGCGGAGGATAAAAGGATGTTTGTAGTGACGTAGTGCACATAGAAATACATTTTGCGGTTAAAATCGATTTAAAAAAAATACAATTTAAAATGTGTTTCCATTGATGGTTTTGTCACAAAAAAAATAAAAAATAAGTTGTTAAATAGTGATTGTGCCCAGTCTGGTCTCCAGCCAACATCTGGCAGAGACACAGTGGGTAGGTTACCTACATTATGAGATTATTATGGGATGTTAGTTTTATTTGTCAAACGGCAACCAAGGGATCGATCGTCAAGTCACCAGAATAAGACCCTCGATACTTATTGGAAAGGAGCATCAAGCTCCCACTGTTCCTAGGCCAGTTAACCCACTGTTCCTAGACCAGTTAACCCCACTGTTCCTAGGCCAGTTAACCCACTGTTCCTAGGCCGTCATTGTAAATAAGAATGTGTTCTGAACTGACTTGCCTGGTTAAATAAAGGTTCAATTAAAATACTTGGGTGGAATCCTGGTTAGTGTAAAGTACATTTACTGCAATTCCTCACATTCTTGCCGTGACTTATGTCACGTTCATATGATATCGGTGTGAGAATGACTACCAAAATCAAATGGGGGTCCCCTTGAGCACGTGCCTGGTCGGCATGGCGACGATTAGGCCTACGAGCTCTAGACAGCTACCTTCCTTAGCAATCAAAAAACATGTTAGCTGACATGGACTAATTGAGCTACTGACATATGTGGAAAACGTCTGATGATACATGTGTATTCTATCGTTCAACAGTAAGTTGAGAGAGTTAAAAAAATATGTAAATAACAACATTTGGGTCGGCTGGCGGGGCCCTAAACACAGCATGTAGGCGGCTCTGCGTTCAACTGATGTCAAAGTGATGCGTGTTTTAAATCTGTTTTCACTACCCATCGAACCTATTACAGTGTTGAGAGAAACGTACCAAAATCATTAAATCAGATATGGAATCGGATGAAATTTAACATCCCGAGGGGGAAAATTGTCTTAAGAGACACAGTACTGCAGAGTACACAAGTAGACACTGCACACTACACACTAGACATAACACACACAGCACACGTCGTAATACTCAAGTGTCTACCAGACAGACTCTTGATCCCCATAATCATCTCTTTTACTGTGTTTGTTGGTATTCTAGATCATGAGTGACATCAAGAGTGGGATCCAATACGCCTTCCAGACTCAGAACAACATGACAATAGCAGTGAGTGGCACAGGACACACGGCCATGGAGTGTGCCATCTTCAACGCCGTAGAGCCAGGGGAAGGGGTTCTCACCGCGGTCAATGGGATCTGGGGAGAACGGGCAGCGGAGATGGCAGAGAGGATAGGTACTTGATTATTATGGGATACGTTCCATATGGCTCCGTGTTCCCTTTTTTTGACAAGAGCCCTATGGGTCGTTGTCAACAGCAGTGCTTTATGGGTCCTGGTCAACAGCTATGCACTATGGGTCCTGGTCAACAGCTGTGCCCTATGGGTCGTTGTCAACAGTAGTGCATTATGGGTCGTTGTCAACAGCAGTGCATTATGGGTCCTGGTCAACAGCTGTGCACTATGGGTCCTGGTCAACAGCTGTGCATTATGGGTCCTGGTCAACAGCTGTGCACTATGGGTCCTGGTCAACAGCTGTGCCCTATGGGTCCTGGTCAACAGCTGTGCACTATGGGTCCTGGTCAACAGCAGTGCATTATGGGTCCTGGTCAACAGCTGTGCACTATGGGTCCTGGTCAACAGCAGTGCATTATGGGTCCTGGTCAACAGCTGTGCACTATGGGTCCTGGTCAACAGCTGTGCACTATGGGTCCTGGTCAACAGCTGTGCACTATGGGTCCTGGTCAACAGCAGTGCATTATGGGTCCTGGTCAACAGCTGTGCACTATGGGTCCTGGTCAACAGCAGTGCATTATGGGTCCTGGTCAACAGCTGTGCACTATGGGTCCTGGTCAACAGCTGTGCCCTATGGGTCCTGGTCAACAGCTGTGCCCTATGGGTCCTGGTCAACAGCTGTGCCCTATGAGTCCTGGTCAACAGTAGTGCACTATGGGTCCTGGTCAACAGCTGTGCACTATGGGTCCTGGTCAACAGTAGTGCACTATGGGTCCTGGTCAACAGCTGTGCACTATGGGTCCTGGTCAACAGCTGTGCACTATGGGTCCTGGTCAACAGTAGTGCACTATGGGTCCTGGTCAACAGCTGTGCCCTATGGGTCCTGGTCAACAGCTGTGCCCTATGGGTCCTGGTCAACAGCTGTGCCCTATGGGTCCTGGTCAACAGCTGTGCCCTATGGGTCCTGGTCAACAGCTGTGCACTATGGGTCCTGGTCAACAGTAGTGCACTATGGGTCCTGGTCAACAGCTGTGCATTATGGGTCCTGGTCAACAGCAGTGCCCTATGGGTCCTGGTCAACAGCTGTGCACTATGGGTCCTGGTCAACAGCTGTGCCCTATGGGTCCTGGTCAACAGCTGTGCCCTATGGGTCCTGGTCAACAGCTGTGCACTATGGGTCCTGGTCAACAGCTGTGCACTATGGGTCCTGGTCAACAGCTGTGCACTATGGGTCCTGGTCAACAGTAGTGCACTATGGGTCCTGGTCAACAGCTGTGCACTATGGGTCCTGGTCAACAGCTGTGCCCTATGAGTCCTGGTCAACAGCTGTGCCCTATGAGTCCTGGTCAACAGTAGTGCACTATGGGTCCTGGTCAACAGCTGTGCACTATGGGTCCTGGTCAACAGTAGTGCACTATGGGTCCTGGTCAACAGCTGTGCACTATGGGTCCTGGTCAACAGTAGTGCACTATGGGTCCTGGTCAACAGCTGTGCACTATGGGTCCTGGTCAACAGCTGTGCACTATGGGTCCTGGTCAACAGCTGTGCACTATGGGTCCTGGTCAACAGTAGTGCACTATGGGTCCTGGTCAACAGTAGTGCACTATGGGTCCTGGTCAACAGTAGTGCACTATGGGTCCTGGTCAACAGTAGTGCACTATGGGTCCTGGTCAACAGCTGTGCACTATGGGTCCTGGTCAACAGTAGTGCACTATGGGTCCTGGTCAACAGTAGTGCACTATGGGTCCTGGTCAACAGCTGTGCACTATGGGTCCTGGTCAACAGTAGTGCACTATGGGTCCTGGTCAACAGCTGTGCACTATGGGTCCTGGTCAACAGCTGTGCACTATGGGTCCTGGTCAACAGCTGTGCACTATGGGTCCTGGTCAACAGCTGTGCACTATGGGTCCTGGTCAACAGTAGTGCACTATGGGTCCTGGTCAACAGTAGTGCACTATGGGTCCTGGTCAACAGTAGTGCACTATGGGTCCTGGTCAACAGCTGTGCACTATGGGTCCTGGTCAACAGCTGTGCACTATGGGTCCTGGTCAACAGCTGTGCACTATGGGTCCTGGTCAACAGCTGTGCACTATGGGTCCTGGTCAACAGTAGTGCACTATGGGTCCTGGTCAACAGTAGTGCACTATGGGTCCTGGTCAACAGCTGTGCCCTATGGGTCCTGGTCAACAGCTGTGCACTATGGGTCCTGGTCAACAGCTGTGCCCTATGGGTCCTGGTCAACAGCTGTGCCCTATGGGTCCTGGTCAACAGCAGTGCACTATGGGTCCTGGTCAACAGCTGTGCCCTATGGGTCCTGGTCAACAGCAGTGCACTATGGGTCCTGGTCAACAGCTGTGCCCTATGGGTCCTGGTCAACAGCAGTGCACTATGGGTCCTGGTCAACAGCTGTGCCCTATGGGTCGTTGTCAACAGCAGTGCATTATGGGTCCTGGTCAACAGCTGTGCACTATGGGTCCTGGTCAACAGTAGTGCACTATGTAGTGGATAGGGTGTCATTGGGTAAACATGACCTTTGCCTGTTAAAGTTTTGCTTCGTGTCCCTCTCCTTGCCCCAACCTGGGCTCGAACCAGGGACCCTCTGAACACATCAACAACTGCCTTCCCACAAAGCATTGTTACCTATCGCTCCACAAAAGCCACAGCCTTAGCAGAGCAAGGGTAACAACTAGTTCAAGGTCTCAGAGCGAGTGAAGTCACCAACTGAAACGCTACTAGCGTGCACCGCTAACTAGCTAGCAGTTTCACCCTATTTACATGCCTGTGAGCACACCTGGTTATTAAGACCTTGTTTCAAATACCGTAGCTTTGCCCACTGAGGAAGTTCCCTTTGAATTGATACATTTGTGATTTAACATAATACATTTCCCATCAACCCAACAGGTGCCAGAGTTAATTCCATCGTGACAACTGCAGGGGGGTATTTCACCAGTGAAGAGATTGATCGGGTAATGACACACATCTCATTTGATTGGCTCATACCCTAACCTTCATCTACAGGTAACTCCTACCCTAACCTTCATCTACAGGTAACTCCTACCCTAACCTTCATCTATAGGTATAGATACTCCTACCCTAACCATCTATAAGTATAGATACTCCTACCCTAACCTTCATCTACAGGTATAGATACTCCTACCCTAACCTTCATCTACAGGTATAGATACTCCTGCCCTAATCTTCATCTACAGGTATAGATAATCCTGCCCTAACCTTCATCTACAGGTAACTCCTGCCCTAACCTTCATCTACAAGTATAGATACTCCTAACCTTCATCTATAAGTATAGATACTCCTAACCTTCATCTATAAGTATAGATATCCAACCATAACCTTCATCTACAGGTATAGATACTCCAACCCTAACCTTCATCTATAAGTATAGATACTCCTAACCTTCATCTATAAGTATAGATACTCCTAACCTTCATCTACAAGTACACCCTATTCCCTATATAGTGCACTACTTTAGACCAGGGCCCTATTCCCTATATTGTGCACTACTTTAGACCAGAGCCCCTATTCCCTATATAGTGCACTACTTTAGACCAGGGCCCTATTCCCTATTTAGTGCACTACTTTAGACCAGGGCCCTATTCCCTATATAGTGCACTACTTTAGACCAGGGCCCTATTCCCTATTTAGTGCACTACTTTAGATAGGAACCTATTCCTTATATAGTGCACTACTTTAGACTAGAGCCCGATTCCCTATGTAGTGTATCACTTTAGACCAGGGCCCATTTCATTCTGTGCATCGAGACTGGTATTTCTGATCTGTCACGGTTTCTCCCCAGGCCCTGGCCAAACACAAGCCTGTGCTGTTCTTCCTAACCCACGGAGAATCCTCCACAGGAGTAGTCCATCCACTAGATGGCATTGGAGACATATGTCACAAGTAAAGAGCCCCTTACTCCACCTCTTCAGCTTCCATGTCAATATAAATGCTTATAAAAACCCAACAGATAATATATACGGTACCAGTGAATGATTTGTTATAAAGTAGTGCCCTCTCCTTTCTTTCTGCAAGGCACAACTGTCTGTTTCTCGTTGACTGTGTGGCTTCAATGGGAGGTGCCCCACTTCACATGGACAAACAAGGTATGAAGGCAGGTGCCCCACTTTACATGGACAAATAAGGCATGGTGTTGTAGTGACCCTGTAGAAAATAGCACAAGGACCCTGCAGGAATAACAGAGTTCATGTTGAGAGGGATGGGCAAAGATCACATCGGTGTTACAGAGACACCTGTTTATCAGGTTTATCAAGACCACCTAGTTAAAGACCCTGGGGGAAAACTAGTTAAAGACCCTGAGGGAAAACTAGTTAAAGACCCTGAGGGAAAACTGGTTAAAGACCCTGAGGGAAAACTAGTTAAAGACCCTGAGGGGGAAAACTAGTTAAAGACCCTGGGGGAAAACTAGTTAAAGACCCTGAGGGGGGAAACTAGTTAAAGACCCTGGGGGAAAACTGGTTAAAGACCCTGGGGGGGAAGCTAGTTAAAGACCCTGAGAGGGAAGCTAGTTAAAGACCCTGAGGGAAAGCTAGTTAAAGACCCTGAGGGTGAAAGCTTGCCTGTGTTGATGCTTATTATGAAGCTACGTTGGACCATTGACATGCACCATAACCCTGCCTACATCTTTGCTACGTATTATTTACCCATGTGATAATAGCATTACTACTAGTTTAATTCATTGTACTGCCATCAGAGCTAACAGATTTTCAGGTTGAAACTTAACAAGTCAAGTTCATTATGTTTCCTTGTGTTTTCTTCAGGTATCGACATCCTGTACTCTGGCTCACAGAAGGTTCTAAATGCTCCACCTGGGACCGCTCCCATTTCCTTCAGTGAAAGAGCTTGGTGAGGAAGGTGTTCTAGACCGTAGCTTTAGAAATGTAGGAGAAAAAAAATACATGTTGGAAGCACTTTTTAAATGGTACAAAAAAATGACCTGATATTTACGAAGCAATTAAACAATAACAACCTATCAAATGTATTTTCTTACTATGAGCACTTATTTTCTGCTCCTATCCAGTCAGAAAGTATTCAATCGGAAAACAAAGCCAGTGTCGTTCTTCCTGGACATGACCTGGCTGGCAAACTACTGGGGTTGTGACGGCAAACCTGCTAGAATGTGAGACTCCCATAATGCATTACATCAGAGTCTTGTATCACCAACACATCGTTTAACACCACATTCTATGACATCATCTAACACCACATTCTATGACATCATCTAACACCACATTCTATGACATCATCTAACACCACATTCTATGACAGCATCTAAACACCACATTCTATGACATCATCTAAACACCACATTCTATGACATCATCTAACACCACATTCTATGACATCATCTAACACCACATTCTATGACATCATCTAACACCACATTCTATGACAGCATCTAAACACCACATTCTATGACATCATCTAACACCACATTCTATGACATCATCTAACACCACATTCTATGACATCATCTACCTTAACAAAAACACAGTTTAACAGTTTGATATACCTGGACAAAAAAAACACAGTTTAACATGATGTTCCTGTGAATGTCAAGGGAATCGCAGCTCAGAGTGTAAGTAAAGCAGAATGTATAATTTAGTGACAGTACTGAGTCTGACCTGTTGTTCCTCTGAACAGATACCACCACACTGCGCCTGTGTCTGCCTTCTACTCTCTCCGGGAGAGTCTGGCTATCCTCGCTGAACAGGTGACTTTAGTCTGGTTCCTAAATCATGATGCCATTCACACTCTTAGATAGAGTTACATCTTATAGATTCATAAGATAATGCACAGGGATTTAATGATATCCTAGCACTCTGATATATGTTTTAAATCATTCTCTCTCTCTCGCTCTCTCTGAGATATAAGATCATTGAAAATGTAAACGGGAATATGTTATAGTAGTTGTGTTAGTGATGATGTGATGTTAGTGTGTCTCTACTCTCTCCCAGGGTCTGGAGAACTCCTGGCAAAGACACAAGGAAGTAGCAGAATACTTCCATGAAGGCCTGGAGAACATGGGCCTCAAACTGTTTGTGAAAGACAAGGTCAGTATCAAAGACCTTAAAGAGATTTACTGTAAACTATTTACAGTAGTCTATTTAAAGTACAAATGAAGAACAAAAACATTCAATAATTTAACTACACATACAGTATAACCTTATTCTGTGATGTAACAGAAGTATGTTAAATATATTGCAGACTGCCATATATTTTACTGTAAAACAAAACACTCAGACCCCTTAAAACACCCATTGATGGTTCCATTCGCCAGAACGCCAGGTTGCCCACGGTCACCACTATAGTAGCACCCCCTGGATATGACTGGAAGGAGATCACCAGCTACATCATGAAGAATCACAACCTAGAGATCTCTGGAGGACTGGGACCATCCGTTGGCCAGGTGAGTTGCTTCAGGGGCAAAAAAAAAAAGGTTGAGAACCAATGAGTTAGAGGACTGAGGCCGTCTCAAGCCAGGACACAGAATGGACTACTGCTGCTTCTTAGTTCTGGATGAGTTACCAGTCATAGTAGGGAGCAGGGGGGTACCTTGGTGAACCATTATATGCATTGCTTTGACCATGGGTTTAAGTAGCTACGATCGTGATCATCAGCCCTCTTGTTTCTAATCATAACAACCATTGTCTACTGCTGCGATAACAGGTTGGTTGTGTGGGCTCGACCACGCCTTCTCCTGCGTGCAATCGGCTCTCTGACCCGTCCCGTCTCTCTCCCCAGGTGCTGCGTGTGGGACTGATGGGGGGTAACAGCAGCAAGGCCAGTGTCGACATGGTGCTGGAGGCCCTGAGAGATGCTCTCAGATACTGTCACAAAAGCAAAGTATAACATGGCTCAAACGCTTCCATAATAGCAAGGTCAAAGTCTGGATCAACATTGTAAACATTGTCTCATTGTCTCTGGCAAGGTCAAACATGGCTAAAACGCTGCCATGAGAACAAAATTATAACATGGCTGTCTGGAAGTCAGTTTAAAGTCAGCTTTGATATCAGGGAAGAACGGTGAAATGGCATGGAAACTTCTAATATGTTGAATGATAAAATTGTTTGTTACCTCTGATTCAAGTGTTCTGTAAACTTCAAATCAAATACATGTTATGTGATTGTGTGTTTTCCTTTCATTTGAATAAAAAACAAAGCAATGTTCTCAATGCTTTCAATGTTTGAATACATTTTTGTCGCTCTCCTGTCGACAGTAGATTACGCCCTCTATTTACACAAGTGCTACTTACATTTGATCTTGAAGAAGAACTATCTGGCAGGAGCCCCTGGGGAGAGTTCTATTTTTCTTTGTGAAGGGCAGGGCGCCCTGGAATGGGTTCGCCCCGAGAGGGGGGCCCCAAGCCCTGTAAAGCATTGCAGTTCCGGCAGTGTCCGGTAAGCTCTCGCTGGCCCTTGAAAATCCAGGGGGTGAGGGTGTAAATCCTTCTCGCGGATCTCCCCATTCCCGTTCACACTGGGTACTCCATTCTGTTTATTTTTTTGTTTATCTGTCGGCCCCAGCCGCGAACTCAGGCTCTGCGTGTAGTTAACCGACCCTCTCTGCCCATTCATTGCCATTTTACCTGTTGTTGTTGTTTTGGCTGATTAGCTGTTGTTGTCTTACCCGTTGTTGTCTTAGCTAGCTCTCCCAATCAACACGTGATTATTTTATGCCTCGGTGTGTGTCTCTCTCAAATGTCAATATGCCTAGTATACTGTTGTTCAGGTTAGTTATCATTGTTTTAGTTCACAATGGAGCCCCTAGTTCCACTCTTCATACCTCTGATACCTCCTTTGTCTACCTGGTTAAATAAAGGTGAAATAAAACTCTCAACTGTTTACTTCCTGTTTTGCCCATATCTCAGAAGTCCTTTCTACATCACTACCACATCTGCACACAGATACACTGAACAAAAATATAAACGCAACATGTAAAGTGTTTCATGAGCTGAAATAAAAGATCCCAAAAATGTTCCATATGCACAAAAAAAATCTTATTTCTCTAAAAATGTGGGCACAAATTTGTTTACATCCCTGTTAATGAGAATTTCTCCTTTACCAAGATAATCCATCCACATGACAGGTGTGGCATATCAAGAAGCTGATTAGACAGAACGGTGTCGTTCTTGTATGAGCAGGCATAAGCTAAGGACAACGAACACAATTGCATTTTATCGATGGCAATTTGAAATACACAGAGATACCGTGATGAGATCCTGAGGCCCATTGTCCTGCCATTCATCCACCACCATCACCTCATATTTCAGCGTGATATTACACGGCCTCATGTCGCAAGGATCTGTACACACTTCCTGGAAGCTGAACATGTTATTCCATGTCCTGCATATTCAACTGACATGTCAACCATGTTTGGGATGCTCTGGATCGGCGTGTACGACAGCGTGTTCAACATCCCGCCAATATCCAGCAACTTCACACAGCCGTTGAAGAGGAGTGGGACAACATTCCACAGGCCACAATCAACAGCCTGATCAACTCTATGTGAAGGAGATGTGTTGCTGTATGAGGCAAAATGGTGGTCACTCCAGATACTGACTGGTTTTCTGATCCAGGCCCCTACTTTGTTTTTAAGGTATCTGTGACCAACCAATGCATATCTGTATACCCATTTATGTGAAATCTATAAATTAGGACCTAATGAATTGATTTAAAAATTGACTATTTTCCTTATATGAACTGTAACTCAGTAAAATCTTTGAAATTGTTACATGTTTTTATATTTGAAGAGAGTATATTTCACCAGATGTATAAATGAGAAGCATCCGGTTGGCGTTTCACACTCATGACCAAATATGGTAATTTCCGGTGGGAAAAGATGGCCGACATTCCAACATTTTAGCCGACATTCTGCAATTTCTCATCGATACAGTTTTCTGTTTCCTATCGAAAATCTGTAGCAAACAGAGTGGAATGCGTTTTGTAGACTTTCTAAGGAGTGCAAGTGAGAATTTAGTTATAGCACACGCCCACTTCACAGAGTAGGTGTTCCCAAATGAAAATATGCAAATAAATACTAGAACGCGCCAATGGGATCTCACTACCTCAGTTAGTTATAAAAAAAAAAACATTGCTGCTTGTCTCGTGTAGCCACACCTCCAAATTCCACAGACCCTGGCGCAAGGCCGACCAAAATCGAGTGTTTGTGCTGTTCTGATGGGACTTGACAATGCCAACACTTGAAGAACTTAAATTTGTCTGCCCGAAGACACTGATGTCAGTCACAGCAGATCATGGAGATTTCCTTATCAACCCAGGAGTCATTGAAAACGCTTTTCCATCAACTGGCAAAAAGGAGCCAGAGGGACCAAACCGGCAGCTGTCCAGTAAACATTTGAAATTGAAGTTATCAATAATGTATACATATCAATTTGAATGTATTATGTTTCCTATAATGACCCCATATTGATATTTTCCCCTGTTCCATAGTCACTATTGAAAAGTTAACGGATGAGTAATGCAATCCTGCGTCGACACCGTCCTTCACCTTCAGAAGATTCAAGGAGTCCGAGGATTTGCAAAAATGCATAAAGATTGAACACGCACATATGGAATCATGTAGTAACCAAAAAAAAGTGTTTATACAAGTAAAATTTATATTTGAGATTCTTCAATGTAGCTAGCTACCCTTTGCCTTGATGACTGTTTTTGCACACCTTTTGGTGTCTTTTGTTAATTTAATAGTTTTGATGTCTTCACTAATATTCTACAATGGTGAAAATAGTAAAAATAAAGGAAAAACCCCTTGAATGAGTAGGTGTTCTAAAACTTTGGACTGGTAGTGTGTCATGACATCACCAGTGTAAAGGGTTAACAAAAGGACCATCTCAATAGGTCATGACATCACCAGTGTAAAGGGTTAACAAAAGGAACATCTCGATAGGTCATGACATCACCAGTGGGCCTTTTCCCTTTAGTTTTTTGTAATGTTCCTCAAGCAAAGGGGAGAGAGGGGGGGTTGATGACATCACAAGGTCCCATCAGACCAACTCCTTGAATACTCTTCTCCTTCAAGTTTGCAGTTTAAAACATTTTTGAACCCTTTAGTGTGTGTACTTTACTGTAGTTATACTCAGTTTATCAGTTTATTTTTTTATTTTTTATTTTTTTTAATACTGGAGTACATCTTTAACCCAATGAGATAGATCCAGCGCTAAGGTAAAGAGTCCAGTAACAACCAGCTGTTACAGTAGGTCTACCGGGTTTCAGTCTGGGCTGGTGTATGATGCCTGACGTGGGGCTGCCGAAGCCAGACGTTCCTTCAGATCAACCCCTCCGAGGAGGAGGAGGAGGAGGAGGCCAGCGGAGCCAGTTTGATATGACATGAGACCAGCGTTCCTTCAGATCAACCCCTACGAGGAGGAGGAGGAGGCCAGCGGAGCCAGTTTGATATGACATGAGACCAGCGTCTTCCAGAAAGCCGTAGAGCAGAATGTTTGAGCAGCTGAGGAAGGACCCCTCTGTCACAACTGGCAGATACAGTGGCTCGGGGGAGATTTGGGTTGTGTTCAATAGGTACAAAGGGGATAAAAACCCTCAAACTGAGCGAAACGGGGAGGTGTCCAATAAGAAGCCCTCATGTTTTGCTACAGTGTGTACTAATGAACACAGCCCTTGGTTTCCATCCACCATTCTTAAATCAACAAAAGTAAAGGCTGAATTAAGTCCTCCTGTGGATCAGTTGATATCGATTAGTCATATTCTTGTCTTTCTTCTCCTAGGCGATTGATGCGGCCAAGGATATTGAAGATGTGCGCACAGACATTAACAACCACAGTGTAAACGCCATTAATGCATCAGAGAATGAGCCTATCGGGAGAGCTGTGGAAGTGAGCTACCTGGGTAGTGTTCATTATGGCACACTGTAGCAAAATGTTTGCAACAGAAAAATAAAGTGTTTCGTATTGGACAAGTGTTTCTTATTGGACAAGTCCAGGTAATCCCTCCTTGTTGGGGCCCCACAAGGGTGCGTTCTGAGCCCTCTCTTGTACTCCCTGTTCACCCATGACTGCGTGGCCATGCACGCCTCCAACGCAATCATCAAGTTTGCGGACGACACTACAGGGAGGAGGTGAGGGCCCTCGGAGTGTGGTATCAGGAAGATAACCTCACACTCAACCTCACACTCAATGTCAACAAAACAAAGGAGATGATCGTGGACTTCAGGAAACAGCATAGGGAGCACCCCCCTATTCACATCGACGGGACAGTAGTGGAGAGGGTAGCAAGTTTTAAGTTCCTCGGCATACACATCACAGACAAACTGAATTGGTCCACCCACACAGACAGCATCGTGAAGAAGGTGCAGCAGTGCCTCTTCAACCTCAGGAGGCTGAAGAAATTTGTCTTGTCACCAAAAACACTCAAACTTCTACAGATGCACAATCGAGAGCATCCTGTCGGGCTGTATCACCGCCTGGTACGGCAACTGCTCCGCCCACAACCGTAAGGCTCTCCAGAGGGTAGTGAGGTCTGCACAACGCATCACCGGGGGCAAACTACCTGCCCTCCAGGACACCTACACCACCCGATGTCACAGGAAGGCCATAAAGATCATCAAGGACAACAACCACCCGAGCCACTGCCTGTTCACCCTGCTATCATCCAGAAGGCGAGGTCAGTACAGGTGCATCAAAGCTGGGACCGAGAGACTGAAAAACAGCTTCTATCTCAAGGCCATCAGACTGTTAAACAGCCACCACTAACATTGAGTGGCTGCTGCCAACACACTGACACTGACTCAACTCCAGCCACTTTAATAATGGGAATTGATGGAATTTTGTTTATCACTAGCCACTTTAAACTATGCCACTTTATGTTTATATACCCTACATTACTCATCTCATATGTATATGTATATACTGTACTCTATATCATCTACTGCATCTTTATGTAATACATGTATCACTAGCCACTTTAAACTATGCCACTTTTATGTTTATATACCCTACATTACTCATCTCATATGTATATACTGTACTCGATACCATCTACTGCATCTTGCCTATGCCGTTCTGTACCATCACTCATTCATATATCTTTATGTACATATTCTTTATCCCTTTACACTTGTGTGTATAAGGTAGTAGTTGTGGAATTGTTAGTTAGATTACTTGTTGGTTATTGCTGCATTGTCGGAACTAGAAGCACAAGCATTTCGCTACACTCGCATTAACATCTGCTAACCATGTGTATATGACAAATAACATTTGATTTGTTTGTCTGTTTTCTTCTGTTTGGTACCGAATTAATGTGACCCTGGTGTCTAAGGAGCAGGAAGCCTAAATGGAATGTATCCTCTTGAAGAGAAAGATCACACACTGGCCTCGATTCCATCTGACACTGCCTGTACACAAGGAGAAGAGGTCAGAGAAGGGAAAGGACTTGAATATGAAGAGAGGTCAGAGAAGGGAAAGGACTTGAATATGAAGAGGTCAGAGAAGGGAAAGACTTGAATATGAAGAGAGGTCAGAGAAGGGAAAGGACTTGAATATGAAGAGAGGTCAGAGAAGGGAAAGGACTTGAATATGAAGAGAGGTCAGAGAAGGGAAAGACTTGTTGAATATGAAGAAAGGTCAGAGAAGAGGAAGACTTGAATATGAAGAGAGGTCAGAGAAGGGAAAGGACTTGAATATGAAGAGAGGTCAGAGAAGGGAAAGGACTTGAATATGAAGAGAGGTCAGAGAAGGGAAAGACTTGTTGAATATGAAGAGAGGTCAGAGAAGGGAAAGGACTTGAATATGAAGAGAGGTCAGAGAAGGGAAAGGACTTGAATATGAAGAGAGGTCTGAGAAGGGAAAGGACTTGAATATGAAGAGAGGTCAGAGAAGGGAAAGGACTTGAATATGAAGAGAGGTCAGAGAAGGGAAAGGACTTGAATATGAAGAGAGGTCTGAGAAGGGAAAGGACTTGAATATGAAGAGAGGTCAGAGAAGGGAAAGGACTTGAATATGAAGAGAGGTCAGAGAAGGGAAAGGACTTGAATATGAAGAGAGGTCTGAGAAGGGAAAGACTTGTTGAATATGAAGAGAGGTCAGAGAAGGGAAAGGACTTGAATATGAAGAGAGGTCAGAGAAGGGAAAGGACTTGAATATGAAGAGAGGTCAGAGAAGGGAAAGGACTTGAACATGAAGAGAGGTCAGAGAAGGGAAAGGACTTGAATATGAAGAGAGGTCTGAGAAGGGAAAGGACTTGAATATGAAGAGAGGTCAGAGAAGGGAAAGGACTTGAATATGAAGAGAGGTCAGAGAAGGAAAAGGACTTGAACATGAAGAGAGGTCAGAGAAGGGAAAGGACTTGAATATGAAGAGAGGTCAGAGAAGGGAAAGGACTTGAATATGAAGAGAGGTCAGAGAAGGGAAAGGACTTGAATATGAAGAGAGGTCAGAGAAGGGGAAGACTTGTTGAATATGAAGAGAGGTCAGAGAAGGGAAAGGACTTGAACATGAAGAGAGGTCAGAGAAGGGAAAGGACTTGAATATGAAGAGAGGTCAGAGAAGGGAAAGGACTTGAATATGAAGAGAGGTCAGAGAAGGGAAAGGACTTGAATATGAAGAGAGGTCAGAGAAGGGAAAGGACTTGTTGAATATGAAGAGAGGTCAGAGAAGGAAAAGGACTTGAATATGAAGAGAGGTCAGAGAAGGAAAAGGACTTGAATATGAAGAGAGGTCAGAGAAGGGAAAGGACTTGAACATGAAGAGAGGTCAGAGAAGGGAAAGGACTTGAATATGAAGAGAGGTCTGAGAAGGGAAAGACTTGTTGAATATGAAGAGAGGTCAGAGAAGGGAAAGGACTTGAATATGAAGAGAGGTCTGAGAAGGGAAAGGACTTGAACATGAAGAGAGGTCAGAGAAGGGAAAGGACTTGAATATGAAGAGAGGTCAGAGAAGGGAAAGGACTTGAATATGAAGAGAGGTCAGAGAAGGGAAAGGACTTGAATATGAAGAGAGGTCAGAGAAGGGAAAGACTTGTTGAATATGAAGAGAGGTCAGAGAAGGGAAAGGACTTGAACATGAAGAGAGGTCAGAGAAGGGAAAGGACTTGAATATGAAGAGGATATAGGTTGTACAATATTTAAGTGTGTATAAATCAACTATTTCAAATCCTTAATTCTCTAAAGAGCACAGCCCAAAACTACTAAAATAAATGTCCAAGCTTTAACTTTTTAAATTGTATTTTCAGTAACATGTTCATTCATTTTTCTTCATGTGTCGTTAGAGGAAATAAATCATCTTTAAAATGAGTCAGCGTTCAGTACAGGGATTTTTTTAGATATAAAATGGTACTCTCAATAAAACAAATTATAATACAAGCAATCTACTTTGTCTTCAAAATTTCACTCAACCACATTTTGATTTACAATTTACATCAGTCAATACAAGTGGACAGAGTCAACCAAGTTCCTAAAGACATCGTTGTGTGTTATGGTAATTCAGTTTAGGTGGGGGGGGGGGGGGGTTTGAAAGGCACCATATCACTTACAGCACACGTGTTAAACTCATTCCACAGACGGCCGAGTGTCCGTTTTTCTTTTTCTGCATCACCCTTGTAATTGATTTGATGAATTAAAAGGTCACTAATTTAGTTAAGGAACTCCCATCACCTATTTGTCTAGGTCTTAATTCAATATGGGGGAAAAAAAACCTGCAGACACTCAGCCCTCCACGGAATGAGTTTGACGCCCCTGGCTTAAAGGAAATATAACATGTGTTCAGACTTAAAATGGAGAACCAATGTGAAGATGCACGTAGCACTGAATGTTTCCCCGAGAGCTCCCGCTACCTGGTAACACCTCGCAGCAAGGAGTCTCCTCATTGGACACGGAGAGCACTACCTGGTACCACCTCGCAGCAAGGAGTCTCCTCATTGGACACGGAGAGCACCAGGTGACTGACCAGAAGACAACTGTTTGACACATCACTACACAATCGGTGCCAGACTGGGCTAGTGATGTCACCAGTCATCTCCTGTCCCCTATTGGCTTCCCTTCTGATACAGAGAAGAATCGCCGGGGGGGGTTTCTGCCAGGACAGATAGTAACTGTATTCCTCCTCATCATCACAGGGACAGGATCTCAAACTCTTCATCCTCCGAATCAAAGAACCGTTCCAACCGGTCTGAGAAATCTAGAAGACGGGAGATGGAGACATTAAAATTTAGCAACGTCATCACATCGATGTCTTAAACACAATCTGTTGATACATCAAATCACATTATCTAGTCTTCAACATAATGTCCCGGATTCAGGATTCAAGCACAAACAGAAAGGTGTGTTGTAGACATTTAAAATGTAAATTCCACTTGAGCCGACGCCAGCAGTTTTTTAAAAATGTTATTTTACCGTGAACGCGATCTCCGCGAACGTCAGGGAAATTGCCTTTAAAAGGCGCTTGTCCACAACGCACCTCTGACTGAATCCCAGCCTCATCTGTAAAGAGAAGTAAATCACAATATCCCATCCCCGACCCCCTCACAGGTCAAGAGAATATCTCTTCCCCGACAGGTCAAGTAGTCAGAAGTGTTTGATATTTACCCGGAGTGAGGTTGAGCACGTCTACAGAGCAGGCCAAGTGAGAAGGTTGACAGTCTACCAGCTCAAACATGGGCAGGCTTCCTCTAGTGTGGGGCAACTGGGAGGGGGCACAGGTTTGAGGGGGAAAGACGGTTTAGATAATACACTCAGCACCATAGGACCCAATACTCACAGGGCTAACTGAACCACGGCAGAACTATCCCCTCTTCTTTCTTTAGATCCCCTATTAGCTGACGCCTTACGAACCGCTAGTCTTCCTGGGATCCAGGGGAATAGGGACTAACACAACAGAAAATCAGTTGTGTCAATGTAACAGTATAGCTTCCGTCCCTCTCCTCGCCCCTACCCGGGCTCTGCACAGAACAAACAACAGTCACCCACGAAGCATCGTTACCCATCGCGCCACAAAAGCCGCGGCCCTTGCAGAGCAAAGGAGAACCACTACTTCAAGGTCTCAGAGCGAGTGACGTCACCCGATTGAAACGCTATTAGCGCGCACCACCGCTAACTAAGCTAGCCATTTCACATCGGTTACATCAAGGTGAATTCTTTAAAAAAAAAAGGAAAGAGTCACCCATTTTGTATGTTATATTGTTTTTAAATGTTCTATCGATTCCCAGGGTCATTTCATGTTTATCTGAGACATTGGCGTTTAAGCAGACAGAAACCCGGCCGGTCTGATGTGGCACTGTGATAAAAAGTCTCTCTCACTACACCGGAAGTTATTAGGAATATGACTTTTAGATTGCGACAACGTCTATCATGCATGTCAGATTACAATACTGGCCGATGTCATAACTCGGGAGAATGTTCTTTCGAATGAGCCGTTGATCAAATTTTTAGCAATATTGAAAGATTTGTAATGTTGCACTTTTTTGTTGACAAAAATGTGTGCTAATGTTTGGGTTTTTGAGCTAGCGCCCAATAGACTCCAATTCACTCCTTGAAGGAGAGCGCTCTTTGTCCCAGAATCGCCCAGAATGCACTGTGCGGCCCATTGACGTAGCATGGGCAGCGTTTCCACCATCTCCTCAAAAGTACAGGTCAGACTTCACTCTGAGGCACATCGATCTGCAGGTTGAACACGGTGAGCTTGTAGACTAACTTGATAGTGCAGTTTGTTTGGGCGGTTTAAAAGTTAACTAGCTACTTCACATGCTGATATTGCCTTTGGTATTGTGTGTAGCTAGCCAGACAGCCCATAGAGAACATTGCATTGTGGGGTATGTAGTCTACTTGAACTGCAACATATTTCCACAACGATTTTCCATGTTGCTACCAACATTATTATAACGCAAAAAAAATGAAACAAATTGTTCTCACATAGTATCATTTAACAATGCATATTAAATGAATGAGTGGTTTTGGGGGTGGATTTAACCTTTAACCTCATAGGGAAAACAGCGTACCGTACCTTTCGAATTCGCATACACCAGTCATCGAAGTCGTCCTCCGTTCGGCAGAAGAAACCCTGGTAAACATCAGAAAACAAGACGACTGTAGGATTGTCTGCTTTACTGTGTTAAAACAATCTGTTAGGGCAAAAAATAAAAAAAACACATCTATCGAACTAGAATCATAAATAACCAACTTAAGAGGCATTTAGCGATTCACTTCATATAGTGGTCATCAGAATTAGCTTTTGCTAATGCTATCATTAGTATTTATTAGAATTTTCACCTCTTCCTGGGGTCCAAAAAAGGGTTTAATTTATTATTATTATTATTTACCTCACAACACAACAGCCTACATTGTAAATAAAACATTACACCATACAATATATATTACTACTCTGTTACAAATGTACAATATAAAATCCACAACACTACAGTGTCTCTCTAGAATGTTTGAGTTAGTGTGCGAGTTTGTGTCTCTTCACCTTCCGCGTTGTTCCGTGAGGCGTTACGTTTAAAGAATATAGAATTTATAAATCAGATTTTACTGCCCACTTGGGTGTGGAAGAGGTCCGTGTTGTCATCGTCATGTTGTCCTGTGCCCCCCCCCCCCCTTTTGCTCTATAGTAGGTAAAGGGCTTCATTGCCAAAATCCCAAAGTACCCCTTTAAATGGGTTATCAGTATGTGGAAGACCCAATTAAAGGGATCATCACACCAATAAATACTATATACATCTTCAACATAGGAACCCCTACAGAACCTCATCTCTTAGACACTACACTAGGCCCAAGCCTTTGGAACTTTGGGTTCTTCTAGATGTGGCTACTATACTATGATCAATACATTCTATTGATTTGGATACTGCTTCAGAGCAGATTTCCGCAGCATTCGTAAAGATGTGATCAATACGTGGCTGGTTTTATTCCTGTGTTGTTTGCTACCACCCTGGTAGGTTGACTGACAACCTGAACCTGGTTACAGGCACTAGTTACTGTTTGAAGCTTTTTTTCTTGAGTGGGCAGCTTGAGTGAAAACGAGTCAATATTTAGGTCACCCAGAAAAAATGGAGTTGTTCCTACAAGCTAAAGTATTGCTCCATCTTCTTTGACCTACATACAGTGGGGGGAACAAGTATTTGATACACTGCCGATTTTGCAGGTTTTCCTACTTACAAAGCATGTAGAGGTCTGTACTTTTTATCATAGGTACACTTCAACTGTGAGAGACGGAATCTAAAACAAAAATCCAGAAAATCACATTGTATGATTTTTAAGTCATTAATTTGCATTTTATTGCATGACATAAGTATTTGATCATCTACCAACCAGTAAGAATTCCAGCTCTCACAGACCTGTTAGTTTTTCTTTAAGAAGCCCTCCTGTTCTCCACTCATTACCTGTATTAACTGCACCTGTTTGAACTCTTTACCTGTCTAAAAGACACCTGTCCACATACTCAATCAAACAGACTCCAACCTCTCCACAATGGCCAAGACCAGGGAGCTGTGTAAGGACATCAGGGATAAAATTGTATACCTGCACAAGGCTGGGATGGGCGACAGGACAATAGGCAAGCAGCTTGGTGAGAAGGCAACAACTGTTGGCGCAATTATTAGAAAATGGAAGAAGTTCAAGATGACGGTCAATCACCCTCGGCCTGGGGCTCCATGCAAGATCTCACCTTGTGGGGCATCAATGATCATGAGGAAGGTGATGGATCAGCCCAGAACTACACGGCAGGACCTGGTCAATGACCTGAAGAGAGCTGGGACCACAGTCTCAAAGAAAACCATTAGTAACACACTACGCCATCATGGATTAAAATCATGCAGCGCACGTAAGGTCCCCCTGCTCAAGCCAGCGCATGTCCAGGCCCATCTGAAGTTTGCCAATGACCATCTGGATGATCCAGAGGAGGAATGCGAGAAGGTCATGTGGTCTGATGAGACAAAAATATAGTTTTTTGGTCTAAACTCCACTCGCTGTGTTTGGAGGAAGAAGAAGGATGAGTACAACCCCAAGAACACCATCCCAACCGTGAAGCATGGAGGTGGAAACATCATTCTTTGGGGATGCTTTTCTGCAAAGGGGACAGGATGACTGCACCGTATTGAGGGGAGGATGGATGGGGCCATGTATCGCGAGATCTTGGCCAACAACCTCCTTCCCTCAGTAAGAGCATTGAAGACGGGTCGTGGCTGGGTCTTCCAGCATGACAACGACCCGAAACACACAGCCAGGGCAACTAAGGAGTGGCTCCGTAAGAAGCATCTCAAGGTCCTGCAGTGGCCTAGCCAGTCTCCAGACCTTTATTTATTTATTTAACCTTTATTTAACCAGGTAGGCAAGTTGAGAACAAGTTCTCATTTACAATTGCGACCTGAAGATGAGACCTGAACCCAATAGAACATCTTTGGAGGGAGCTGAAAGTCCGTATTGCCCAGCGACAGCCCCGAAACCTGAAGGATCTGGAGAAGGTCTGTATGTAGGAGTGGGCCAAAATCCCTGCTGCAGTGTGTGCAAACCTGGTCAAGAACTACAGGAAACGTATGATCTCTGTAATTGCAAACAAAGGTTTCTGTACCATATATTAAGTTCTGCTTTTCTGATGTATCAAACACTTATGTCATGCAAAAAAATGCAAAGTAACTACTTAAAAATCATACAATGTGATTTTCTGGATTTTTGTTTTAGATTCCGTCTCTCACAGTTGAAATGATAAAAATTACAGACCTCTACATGCTTTGTAAGTAGGAAAACCTGCAAAATCGGCAGTGTATCAAATACTTGTTCTCCCCACTGTAGGTTCTGCCTCTGTCCTTCTTACCACTGCGACGGAGGGGTCTATTTCACAGATGTGCATGCGGCACGGCGGATGCTGACAGTGGTAAGTGTCGTCGGGGACCTGGCTGTCCTCACAGGGCTCTACTGCAGGCTGGGTGGTGTGGGGGTCCAGGTAGATCAACTCCTCTCCTGGGGGGACATAGGATAGGGGCCATACAGTAAGGAGACCAGTCAGAGGTGTATTGGAATAACAGACACATGGAGTGTACAAAACATTAGGAACACCCGCTGTTTCCATGACATAGAATGACCAGGTGAATCCAGGGTGAAAGCTATGATCCCTTATTGATGTCACTTGTTAAATCCACTTCAATCAGTGTAGCCGAAGAGGAGGAGACGGGTTAAAGAAGGATTTTTAAGCCTCGAGACTATTGAGGCATAGGTTGTGTATGTGTGTCATTCAGAGGGTGAATGGGCAAGACCAAACATTTAAGTGCCTTTGAACGAGGTATGGTAGTAGGTGCCATGCTCATTGGAGTCAACATGGGCCAGCATCCCTGTGAAAAGCTTTCGACACCTTGTAGAGTCCATGCGCCGACAAATGAAGGCTGGTCTGAGGGGAAAAAGGGGAGGTGGGAGGGGTGCAACTGAATATTAGGAAGGTGTTCCTAATGTTTAGTATACTCAGTGTAAACACTACCGTTAAAATGTTGGGATCACTTAGAAATGTCCTTGTTTTTGAAAGAAAAATAGAAAGTGGAGTGGGAGGCCCCGGTGCACACCTGAGCAAGAGGACAAGTACATTAGAGCGTCTAGTTTGAGAAACAGACGCCTCACAAGTCCTCAACTGGCAACTTTATTAAATAGCACCCATAAAACACCAGTCTCAGTGTCAACAGTGAAGAGGCGACTCCGGGATGCTGGCCTTCTAGGCCAGAGTTCCTCTGTCCAGTGTCTGTTCTTTTGCCCATCTTAATATTTTATTTTTATTGGCCACTCTGAGATATGGCTTTCTTTGCAACTCTGCCTAGAAGGCCAGCATCCCGGAGTCGCCTCTTCACTGTTGACACTGAGACTGGTGTTTTTATGGGTACTATTTAACGAAGCTGCCAGTTGAGGACTTGTGAGGCATCTGTTTCTCAAACTAGACACTCCAATGTACTTGTCCTCTTGCTCAGTTGTGCACCGGGGCCTCCCACTCCACTTTCTATCCTGTGTTTGTCTTTCAAAAACAAGGACATTTCTAAGTGATCCCAACATTTTTAACGGTAGTGTACATAGAATGTCTGGATATCAAAAATTTGTTCCGCAAATGACAAGACTGAACAGTGTCTGTTTTTAGCTGAACGATTCAGAGAAGCTAGTAAGCAAATGTGTTTTAAGACTTTTTCAGAAGCAAATACTTGTTCTTCAGATGTAATGTTAGTGTACAGGACATACCAACATAGCCTATGAAGTAATGGGCACTGTTGGGTTTCCCTCCGATGACACCCAGGGACTGGGGCAGCTGAAAGCATTGCTGTTTAGAAGAGACACAGAAAGAGAGGTCATTTATAAAAATTGGCAATGGCTGAGCCTCTAATAGCAGGTGACGTTTTGGTCATTTAACAAAATCAAACTGCCATGTCAATTCAATGCAAGTGTATTATTTTGGTATGATTGGCCACTCTGTCTCACCTTCAGGGTCTCGATGTAGGCCTTGTTGATGTCGCTCAGGCCCAGCCTGAGAGGGATGAGAAGGACCAGGGGCTTCCAGAGAGCCGTCTCCTCCTCGGCCAGGGCACAGGCCCCCTCCAGGCAGCCGTTATGCTTCGGTATCCATCCCGGGGGCTCTGCACACGCTGCTCCACCATAGTCCAGCCAGGGCATACACAACCGCTCTGGTGAGAGAAACAAGAATAGATTTTGTGTAAATACACACACGCTCTGAGGGAGAGGAGAGGTCAAATATCATTAGTCTAGCTCACTCTTCTCATAAATGGTCAATAGCCTGTTCCCATCTATAAGTATCATTAGTCTAGCTCACTCGTCTCATAAATGGTCAATAGCCTGTTCCCATCTATAAGTATCATTAGTCTAGCTCACTCGTCTCATAAATGGTCAATAGCCTGTTCCCATCTATAAGTATCATTAGTCTAGCTCACTCGTCTCATAAATGGTCAATAGCCTGTTCCCATCTATAAGTATCATTAGTCTAGCTCACTCGTCTCATAAATGGTCAATAGCCTGTTCCCATCTATAAGTATCATTAGTCTAGCTCACTCGTCTCATAAATGGTCAATAGCCTGTTCCCATCTATAAGTATCATTAGTCTAGCTCACTCGTCTCATAAATGGTCAATAGCCTGTTCCCATCTATAAGTATCATTAGTCTAGCTCACTCGTCTCATAAATGGTCAATAGCCTGTTCCAATCTATAATTATGATGGAGACTGGTCCATAGGTGATCCACAAGATACCGTAGGGTTACCTGGACTGCACTGACAAAACAAACATAATACATGGGATTATGTTAACGTTAAGAGTAACAGTTGATGCCCCAGTCTTTAACCACATGTTCTACACATTGATGAGGCATAGTGGTAATGATAATGATAGTGGTAATGATGAATGATAATGATAGTGGTAATGATGCATGATAATGGTAATGATGCATGATAATGCTAGTGGCAATGATGAGTGATAGCGGTAATGATAATGGTAAGATAGTGGTACTGATAGTGGTATGGGTGGATGATAATGTTAATGATAGCAGTAATGATGAATGGTAACGGTAATGATAATGGTAACGATAGCGGTAATGATTGATGATAATGACAGTGGCAATGATGAATGATAATGGTAACGATAGTGGTAATGATGCATGATAATGGTAATGATGAATGGTAATCATATAGAACAGATATATCCTATTGAAAAGCCTATCAATATAGAACATGCATCCTCCAATTACAACGTCTTCCTACGCCCACACAGTCTCAAATTTGTTTTAATATATTTTTTAAATACCCTCAAAACACCAATTTAGGCATACCTACAGTACCAGTCAAAGGTTTGGACACAAAATCAAATTATTATTGGTCACATACACATATTTAGCAGATGTTATTGAGGGTGTAGTGAAATGCTTGTGTTCCTAGCTCCAACAGTGCAGTAGTATGTAACTAAATGTTTGTGTTTCTAGCTCCAACAGTGAAGTAGTATCTAACTAAATGCTTGTGTTTCTAGCTCCAACAGTAATATCTAACTAAATGCTTGTGTGTCTAGCTCCAACAGTACAGTAGTATCTAACTAAATGCTTGTGTTTCTAGCTCCAACAGTACAGTAGTATCTAACTAAATGCTTGTGTTTCTAGCTCCAACAGTAATATCTAACTAAATGCTTGTGTTTCTAGCTCCAACAGTGCAGTAGTATCTAACTAAATGCTTGTGTTTCTAGCTCCAACAGTACAGTAATATCTAACTAAATGCTTGTGTTCCTAGCTCCAACAGTGCAGTAGTATCTAACTAAATGCTTGTGTTTCTAGCTCCAACAGTACAGTAATATCTAACTAAATGCTTGTGTTCCTAGCTCCAACAGTACAGTAGTATCTAACTAAATGCTTGTGTTTCTAGCTCCAACAGTACAGTAGTATCTAACTAAATGCTTGTGTTTCTAGCTCCAACAGTAATATCTAACTAAATGCTTGTGTTTCTAGCTCCAACAGTGCAGTAGTATCTAACTAAATGCTTGTGTTTCTAGCTCCAACAGTACAGTAATATCTAACTAAATGCTTGTGTTCCTAGCTCCAACAGTGCAGTAATATCTAACTAAATGCTTGTGTTTCTAGCTCCAACAGTGCAGTATCTAACTAAATGCTTGTGTTTCTAGCTCCAACAGTGCAGTAGTATCTAACTAAATGCTTGTGTTTCTAGCTCCAACAGTGCAGTAGTATCTAATTAAATGCTTGTGTTTCTAGCTCCAACAGTGCAGTAGTATCTAACTAAATGCTTGTGTTCCTAGCTCCAACAGTGCAGTAGTATCTAACTAAATGCTTGTGTTCCTAGCTCCAACAGTGCAGTAGTATCTAACTAAATGCTTGTGTTTCTAACTCCAACAGTGCAGTAATATCTAACTAAATGCTTGTGTTTCTAGCTCCAACAGTGCAGTAATATCTAACTAAAGGCTTGTGTTTCTAGCTCCAACAGTGCAGTAGTATCTAACTAAATGCTTGTGTTCCTAGCTCCAACAGTGCAGTAGTATCTAACAATTCACAACTATACACACAAATGTAAAAGGTAAATAATGGAATTAAGAAATATATAAATATTAGGACGAGCAACATCAGTGGCATTCAGTAAAATACCGTAGAATAGAATACAGTATATACATATGAGTAAAGCAGGGGTGGCAGCGTAGCCTAGTGGTTAGAGCGATGGACTAGTAACCGAAAGATTGCAAGATCGAATCCCCGAGCTGACAAGGTACAAATCTGTCGTTCTGCCCCTGAACAAGGCAGTTAACCCACTGTTCCTAGGCCGTCATTGAAAATAAGATATGACTTGCCTAGTTAAATAAAAGGTAAAATAAAAATTAGTAAAACAGTATGTAAACATTATTATAAGCAACTAGCTTTCCATTATTAAAGTGGTCAGTGATTCCAAGTCTATGGCAGTTGCCTGTAAGGTGCAGGGTTGAGTAACCGGGTGGTAGCCGGATAGTGATGGCTATTTAACAGTCTGATGCTCCAGTTTCAACTGACCTGAGCCCTAGGACCATGCCCCAGGACTACCTGACATAATGACTCCTTGCTGTCCCCAGTCCACCTGGCCGTGCTGCTGCTCCAGTTTCAACTGTTCTGCCTTATTATTATTCGACCATGCTGGTCATTTATGAACATTTGAACATCTTGGCCATGTTCTGTTATAATCTCCACTCGGCACAGCCAGAAGAGGACTGACTGACATAGCCTGGTTCCTCTCTAGGTTTCTTCCTAGGTTTTGGCCTTTCTAGGGAGTTTTTCCTAGCCACCGTGCTTCTACACCTGCATTGCTTGCTGTTTGGGGTTTTAGGCTGGGTTTCTGTACAGCACTTTGAGATATCAGCTGATGTACGAAGGGCTATATAAAAAAAATATATATTTGATTTGATTTGATGACCTTGATAGAAGCTGTTTTTCAGTCTCTCGGTCCCAGCTTTGATGCACCTGCACGGACCTCATCCTCTGGGTGATAGCGGGGTGAACAGGCCGTGGCTCGGGTGGTTGATGTCCTTGATGACCTTTTGGCCTTCCTGTGACATCGGGTGGTGTAGGTGTCATGGAGGGCAGGTAGTTTGCCCCCGGTGATGTTTTGTGCAGACCGCAACACCCTCTGGAGAGCCCTGCGATTGCGGGCAGTGCAGTTGCCGTACCAGACGGTGATACAGCCCAACAGGATGCTCTTAATTGTACATCTGTAAATGTTTGTGAGGGTCTTTGGGGCCAAGCTGAATTTCTTCAGCCTCCTGAGGTTGAAGAGGCGCTGTTGTGCCTTCTTCACCACACTGTCTGTGTGGGTGGTCCATTTCAGTTTGTCGCAGAGGAACTTGAAGCTTTCCACCTTCTCCACCACAGTCCTGTCGAGGTGGATAGGGGGTGCTCCCTCTGCTGTTTCCTCAAGTCCATGATCAGCGCCTTCATTTTGTTGTCATTGTTGGTAATCAGGCTTACTATGGTTGTCGTCGGTAAGCAAATTGAAGTGGGTCTAGGGTGTCAGGTAGGATGGAGGTGATATGATCCTTAACTAGACTCTCAAAGCACTTCATGATGACAGAAGTGAGTGCTACGAGGCTGTAGTCGTTTATTTCAGTTACCTTTCTTGGGTACAGGAACAATGGTGGACATCTAAAAGCAAGTGGGGATAGCAGATTGGGACAGGGAGAGATTGAATATGTCCGTAAACACTCCAGCCAGCTGGTCTGCGCCGGCAGCCTGGCGAGGGTTAACACGCTTAAAATGTCTTACATGAGAGTCCTTGGAAGCGGGCCGCGTCGATGGCACTGTGTTACCCTCGAAGCGGGCGAAGAAGGGGTTTAGCTTGTCCGGGAGCAAGACGTCGGTGTCCGCAAGGTTTTGTAATGTGTGATTTTTTTGTAGACCCTGCCACATACATCTCGTGTCTGAGCCGTTGAATTCCGATTCAACTTTGTCTACAGTCCTTGGTCTGCGCACTGTGTCGTCCTCAAAGCGGGCGAAGAAGGTGTTTAGCTTGTCCGGAACCAAGACGTCGGTGTCCGGGACGTGGCTGATTTTCCCTTGTGGTTGGTTTTCCCTTTGATTGTCTGTAGACCCTGTAGACTCATGTCTGAGCTGTTGAATTCCAATTCCACGTTTTGCCTGTTTGATTGCCTTACGGAGGGAACAACTACACTGTTTTTTTTTTTTTTTATTCGGCCATATTCCCAGTCACATTGCCATGCTTAAATGCGGTGGTTCACACTTTCAGTTTAGCGTGAATGCTGCCATATATCCACGGTTTCTGGTTTGGGTAGGTTTTAATAGTCACAGTGGGAACAACGTCCTCTTATACACTTCCTGATGAACTCAGTCTGTGTATACATCAATGTTATTCTCCGAGGCTACCCGGAATATATCCCAGTCAGCGTGATCAAAACAATCTTGAAGCGTGGATTCCGATTGGTCAGACCAGCACTGAATAGACCTTAACATGGGTACTTCCTGTTTGAGTTTCTGCCTATAGGAAGGGAGGAGCAAAAATGGAGTTGTGATCTGATTTGCCGAAGGGAAATACCCAGTGGTGTAGTGCTATTTGCACACCCACAAGTTTTTTTTTTTTTACTGTAATAGTGAAAATATCAAAACTATGAAATAACACATATGGAATCATGTTGCAACCAAAAAAAGTGTTAAACAAATGAAAATATATTATAGATTCTTCAAAGTAGCCACTCTTTGCGCACTCTTGGCATTCTCCCAACCGGCTACACCTGGAATGCTTTTAAGAGTCGTGAAGTTCCCACATATGCTGAGCACTTGTTGGCTGCTTTTCCTTCATTCTGTGATCCAACTCATCCCAAACCATCTCAATTGGGTTGAGGTCAGGTGATTGTGGAGGCCAGGTCATCTGATGCAGCACTCCATTACTCTCATTCTTGGTCAAATAGCCTTTACACAGCCTGGAGGTGTGTTGGGTCATTGTCCTGTTGAAAAATAAATTATAATCCCACTAAGCGCAAATCAGAACGCATGGTGTATTGCTGCAGAATGCTCTGGTAGCCATGCTGGTTAAGTAAATAAAACACTGTCAATGTCACCAGCAAAGCACCCCCACACCATAACACCTCCTCCTCCATGCTTCACGTGTGGTTCCCACCATGCAGAGGTCATCCGTTCACTTACTCTGTCTCACAAAGACACGGCGGTTGGAAAGAAAAATCTCAAATTGTGACTCATCAGACCAAGGACAGATTTCCACCGGTCTAATGTCCATTGCTCGTGTTTCTTGGCCAAAGAAAGTCTCCTCTTCTCATTGGTGTCCTTTAGTTGTGGTTTCTTTGCAACAATGCAACCATGAAAGGCCTGATTCACGCCGTCTCCTCTGAACAGTTGATGTTGACATGTCTCTGTTACTGTAATGAACGTCTCCTCTGCAGCAGAGGTAACTCTGGGTCTTCCTTTCCTGTGGCGGTTTTCATGAGAGCCAGTTTCATCATAGCGCTTGATGTTTTTTTGTTTTATTTCTTTTAATTTATTTGCATAGATTAAACGAAACAAGGCAGACACATGGTGAATATAGATTTATATATATTTTTTCAACTTTCTGATTGGCCAAAGAGGTCAAGCCTTTGCCACTGCAGTGGACAAATGTAGCCTATAGTTCAACATTCTCGCAGAGAGAGAGAAGAAACCATCATTAACCCTCTACACTGCTGAACAGAGAGAGAAGAAACCATCATTAACCCTCTAGACTGCTGAACAGAGAGAGAAGAAACATTCATTAACCCTCTAGACTGCTGAACAGAGAGAGAAGAAACCATCATTAACCCTCTAGACTGCTGTACAGAGAGAGAAGAAACCATCATTAACCCTCTAGACTGCTGTACAGAGAGAATACATCATTAACCCTCTAGACTGCTGTACAGAGAGAGAAGAAACCATTAACCCTCTAGACTGCTGTACAGAAAGAGAAGAAGACATAATTAACCTCTAGGCTGCTGTACAGATTTCAGGGTTGGTCATTCTATCGTTTTTCATTGAATTTTTGTGGTAATTCATTATAATTTATCAGAATTCATTTTCCAGAATAGTTTTTTTACCAGCTCTGTGTCTTCTCAGATTGAAAAAGGTGAGGGAGCACCGCCCCAGCAGCACGTCACCCTTAGAAGTACCATGACTGATTCCCCCCAATAACGACATACACCGAGTGTACAAAACATTAGGAACACCTTCCTAATATTGAGTTGTACCCCCTTCTGCCCTCAGAACATCCTCAATTCATCAGGGTATAGACTCTATAAGGTGTTGAAAGCGTTCCACAGGGATGCTGGTCCATGTTGACTCCAATGATTCCCACAGTTGTGTCAAGTTGGCTGGATGTCCTTTGGGTGGTGGACAATTCTTGATACACACAGGAAACTGTTGAGGAGTGTGAAAAACCCAGCAGCGTTGTAGTTCTTGACACAAACCGGTGCGCCTGGTACCTACTACCATGCCCCCGTTCAAAGGCACTTCAATATTTTGTTTTGCCCATTCACCCTCTGAATGGCACACATACACAATCCATGTCTCAACTGTCTCAAGGCTTAAACATGATATGTAACCTGTCTCCTCTCCTTCATCTACACTGATTGAAGTGGATTGATCAAGTGACATCAATAAGGGATCATAGCTTTCACCGGGTCAGTCTGTGTCATGGAATGTTTTGTACACTCAGTGAATGTCCTATACGTTGATATGCACAGTGGTAATGATGAAGTATCATGTTCACTACTCACTGATCTCCTCCATCACCACGGTGTTGTCCATAGCAACATGTACCGCCAGACGACTCCACGAGTCAAACACAGTTAGTTTCCTGAGGGCAAGACGGACAATATTCAACACAGTTTCCTGAGGGCAAGACGGACAATATTCAACACAGTTAGTTTCCTGAGGGCAAGACGGACAATGTTCAACACAGTTTCCTGAGGGCAAGACGGACAATATTCAACATAGTTTCCTGAGGGCAAGACAGACAATATTCAACACAGTTTCCTGACGGCAAGACAGACAATATTCAACACAGTTTCCTGAGGGCAAGACAGACAATATTCAACACAGTTTCCTGAGGGCAAGACGGATAATATTCAACACAGTTAGTTTCCTGAGGGCAAGACGGACAATATTCAACACAGTTTCCTGAGGGCAAGACGGACAATATTCAACATAGTTTCCTGAGGGCAAGACGGACAATATTCAACACAGTTTCCTGAAGGCAAGACGGACTATATTCAACACAGTTTCCTGAGGGCAAGACGGACAATATTCAACACAGTTAGTTTCCTGAGGGCAAGACGGACAATATTCAACACAGTTTCCTGAAGGCAAGACGGACTATATTCAACACAGTTTCCTGAGGGCAAGACGGACAATATTCAACACAGTTAGTTTCCTGAGGGCAAGACGGACAATATTCAACACAGTTAGTTTCCTGAGGGCAAGACGGACAATATTCAACACAGTTTCCTGAAGGCAAGACGGACTATATTCAACACAGTTTCCTGAGGGCAAGACGGACAATATTCAACACAGTTTCCTGAGGGCAAGACGGATAATATTCAGCAGTTTCCTGAGGGCAAGACGGATAATATTCAACACAGTTTCCTGAGGGCAAGACGGACAATATTCAACACAGGTTAGTTTTTAGATGATGACCGTAAACACTAAGGGACTGATTTCCTGACATGGGTTAAGACAGGTCCTGAACTAATTCTTCATTGAGCATGATTTTATGTTTTATCCAGGACTAGTCTTAAAATCAGGCTGAAAGTGTACAGTCATAATCTAGTAACTAGATGATCATCTAGAGATACCCTCCTGGTTGGTGTTAAAACCAACAGGAGGGTGTCTCTCCAGGAACAGGATTGGAGTTAAAACCTACAGGAGGATATCTCTCCAGGAACAGGGTTGGAGTTAAAACCTACAGGAGGGTATCTCTCCAGGAACAGGGTTGGAGTTAAAACCTACAGGAGGATATCTCTCCAGGAACAGGGTTGGAGTTAAAACCTACAGGAGGGTATCTCTCCAGGAACAGGGTTGGAGTTAAAACCTACAGGAGGATATCTCTCCAGGAACAGGGTTGGAGTTAAAACCTACAGGAGGATATCTCTCCAGGAACAGGGTTGGAGTTAAAACCTACAGGAGGATATCTCTCCAGGAACAGGGTTGGAGTTAAAACCTACAGGAGGATATCTCTCCAGGAACAGGGTTGGAGTTAAAACCTACAGGAGGGTATCTCTCCAGGAACAGGGTTGGAGTTAAAACCTACAGGAGGATATCTCTCCAGGAACAGGGTTGAAGTTAAAACCTACAGGAGGATATCTCTCCAGGAACAGGGTTGGAGTTAAAACCTACAGGAGGATATCTCTCCAGGAACAGGGTTGGAGAGCCCTGATCTAGAGACTAAGTGAGGAGCTCACTGTACTTACTTCAGTACCTGTGCCACTGTGTTCGGTCCGTACCACTGGCCTATAGACTTCCCCTCCCCGACTCCCATCTGGGCTGCAGTACACAGACAACTGATGTTAGTGCCATCCTAATAACGATGCCATCTGGGCTGCAGTACACAGACAACTGATGTTAGTGCCATCCTAATAACGATGTCATCTGGGCTGCAGTACACAGACAACTGACGTTAGTGCCATCCTAATAACGATGTCATCTGGGCTGCAGTACACAGACAACTGATGTTAGTTGATAAAGACAAAGACGCTGTTATACCAATAAAGATAAAGATGACCGACTTGTTCTGTGATTATATTTGTCATATTGTAGTAGGTGGTCAGAAACACACTATTATTGTAAGAAATACCACCCATCCATTTCTAAATATAAAGTATGACTGAATCAGTGCATCGTTGTTATGAGATTACAAATCAAAGGAAAACTATTTTCTAAGAAACAAATAAAGTAGTTTAAATTGAATTAATTACAAGTCAGTATTCACCAATTTGATGTAAAGAATAGTAGCTGTCTTTCTTGTCAAGGAAGGCGTTGAGGATACTGATGTACTGTCCTCTCTGAGGCTGGCCTCTCACCCATCTCCAGTCTGCTTAACAAAAACACCATTATCATCTGCTGTGTGAAACAACTGCTCTATTGAACAGAGTACTCTAGTACAGCGCAATAAGAGATCTGTACCACACTGTGACAGATATAATTCAGGAGGGGGGGGGGGATAATAGAAGCTAACGTTGAGGGGGGGATAATAGAAGCTAACGTTGAGGGGGGGGGGGTAATAGAAGATAATGTTGAGGGGGATAATATAAGCTAACGTTGAGGGGGGGATAATAGAAGCTAACGTTGAGGGGGGGGGGTAATATAAGCTAAAGTTGAGGGGGGGATAATAGAAGCTAATGTTGAGGGGGGATAATAGAAGCTAAAGTTGAGGGGGGGATAATAGAAGCTAATGTTGAGGGGGGGATAATATAAGCTAACGTTGAGGGGGGGATAATAGAAGCTAACGTTGAGGGGGGGGGTAATATAAGCTAAAGTTGAGGGGGGGATAATAGAAGCTAACGTTGAGGGGGGATAATAGAAGCTAATGTTGAGGGGGGGATAATAGAAGCTAACGTTGAGGGGGGGATAATAGAAGCTAACATTGAGGGGGGGGATAATAGAAGCTAATGTTGAGGGGGGGATAATAGAAGCTAACGTTGAGGGGGGGATAATAGAAGCTAACATTGAGGGGGGGATAATAGAAGCTAACGTTGAGGGGGGTGTAATAGAAGCTAATGTTGAGGGGGGATAATATAAGCTAACGTTGAGGGGGGGGATAATAGAAGCTAATGTTGAAGGGGGGGATAATAGAAGCTAATGTTGAAGGGGGGGGGATAATAGAAGCTAATGTTGAAGGGGGGGATAATAGAAGCTAATGTTGAAGGGGGGGGATAATAGAAGCTAATGTTGAGGGGGGGGATAAGAGAAGCTAACATTGAAGGGAGGGACCACTAGCTGTATTCTTCAGGGAGCAGATGACGCTAAAGAATTAGTAAAGCAGTCATCCTTACCTCGGCCTAGATGCCTGCAGACCAGGGCCTCGCCTAGGATCATCTGTCCACATCGCAGCATGCAGCCCCAGCCTGTGTCGGACGTAGGCCCTGTCCCTCCTGGAACACATTGAAACGATCTGCACCTGATAGGCTAATCTTACTGGCGTATACAATCAAAAATGACCTTGGTTTACTCTGTGGCTAGCTACAGTAGGATTGGGCTACTCACCAATGGGTGAGAAGTTTTTTCTGTAGGTGAACCATAATCGTGAAGTGACATGTGAAAGAATGTCATCCTTTTCTGGATATAAAACAAAAGACAATGAGTTAGCTGAGAAGTATGACTTCTGTTATAGCCTGGTTGCCCGTCTCTATTCAGCTATTCCTCGGCACTCGTGTCATGTGCCAAAGAGACTGGCCTTTCGGGAAAACCATCAAATTAACATTCTATCATTATGGAACTCCAGAATATCAGACAATTTGATAACCCTCACAGCTACCATTCAATCACAATGTTTATGCAAATTAGACAGATAGGAAAATTCTCAAACTTAATTCATGAATTTGATAGGAAAATATTCTAACTTAATTCATGAATTTGATAGGAAAATATTCTAACTTAATTCATGAATTTGATAGGAAAATATTCTAACATTGGGCATTCTGAGATACCGTGACGAGATCCTGAGACCCGTTGTCGTGCCATTCATCTGCCGCCATCACCTCATGTTTCAGCGTGATAATGCACGGCCCCATGTCACACAAGGATCTGTACATAATACCTGGAAGCTGAAAATGTCTCAGTTCTTCCATGGCCTGTATACTCAGACATGTCACTCATTGAGAATGTTTGGGATGCTCTGGATCGACGTGCACGACAGCGTGTTCCAGTTCCCGCCAATATCCAAGCAACTTTACACAGCCATTGAAAAGGAGCGGGAACAACATTCCGCCATCAACAGCCGGATCAACTCTATGTGAAGGAGATGTGTTGTGCTGTATGAGGCAAAATGGTGGTCACACCAGATACTGACTGGTTTTCTGATCCACGCCCCTACCTTTTTTTTTTTTTTAAGTATCTGTGACCAACAGATGTATATCTGTATTCCCAGGTCATGTGAAATCAATAGACTGGAGCCTAACTCATTTATTTCAATTGACTGATTTCCTCAGATGAACTATAACTCAGTAAAATCTTTGAAATTGCATGTTATGTTTATATATTTGGTTCTGAATATATTGTCACTCCTGGCACACGCATTGGGCTGGGCTACTGGTTCAATAGCTATAAGAGGCATAGAGAGAGGATGGAAGAGAGAGCTAAGTGGAGAGGCATGGCTGGTCAAAGGAACAGTGAAGACAGAGATGTGTAAGTCAGAAGTTAATTCCCCCCCCCCCACCTCAAAACAGCCTCAATTCATCGTGGCATCTACAAGTTGTGAAAAGTGTTCCACAAGGATGCTGGTCCATGTTGACTCCAATGCTTCCCACAGTTGTGTCAAGTTGGCTGGATGTCCTTTGGGTGGTGGACCATTCTTGATACACTCAGGAAACTGTTGAGGGTGAAAAACCCAGCAGCATTGCAGTTCTTGACACAAACCGGTGCCCCTGGCACCTACTACCCCGTTCAAAGGCACTTCAATATTTTGTCGTGCCCATTCACCCTCTGAATGGCACACATACACAATCCATGTCTCAATTGTCTATAGTCTTAAAAATCCTTCATCCTCCCCTGTCTCCTCCCCTTCACCTGGTCAGTCTATGTCATGGAAAGATCAGGTGTTCTTAATGTTTTGTACACTCAGTGTAAATTAGGCCTGGCTTACTACATTGAGTTTACACCCACCACCTGTGCTATGCAAGCCAGATATTTGTCAGTTTAATTAAAATGTGCAATAATAAAAAAAATGTTAAAGTACAGTGCCTAGGCATATTTAATGAAACCCTGGCTGTTGACGTAGGCAAATCCCAGATTCCCCAACTGAGCTCAAGTTTTGGAAATTGCAAGTTCACTTTCTCCTCCATAAACACATAAGTGCCAGCAGCTCACATCAGCAGGATGGGGAGCCTCTTTCATTAGGAGGTACATCTACCGTGGATAGCTAAAATAATAACGATGATCCCATTACGTTCATTTTAAACATTAGGCCCATGGGGACACCATACATTCGGCAGCCAAGCACAAGGGATCAGTGTAGCCTTAAAAATCGTCTAGACATGTTGAAATATCTTCACGCCTAGAATAAAAACCATTAAACTGCATATTGAACCTTGAGATGAAAGGACAGTCTCTTTAGCAAAAGACCGGAGTGGAATGTTAGCTTAAAAAAAAAAGACTGGTTCTCAGATTAGCCTTTTGCTGGGGGCAGTATGCCTTTGTGTAACATCTATGTAGATAGACCGGTGATAGATCTATGTGTTTATTCTGTAGGCCTATACTTCTGCATTTACATTATGACTAATGGAATCATTCCATATTTCACAGTAACGTGACGAGGACACAAGAAGAACACACAACATTCACACCACCCTAGCTCCTCCGATGTATCCAATTACCTGTGAGTGCGTTGAATTCTTTCCCCAAGATCCACACCGGCTCTGAGGTCTCTGGAAAATCTTCAAACTCTCCAAAGCCAAGTGTGTCGTACGTGAGAGTAGCTGAAATATATAAGTACATTTGATTCAGAACAACTTGCTACATAGCGTACACGACACACACACACACACACACACACACACACACACACACACACACACAAGGGATCCCTATTTGAACAAGGAATCATTCATGATCAGATGTTGTCGTCTTCATACAAAATGACCACTGTGACAGTTGACTGTATATTGATTTAAATAACATTAGGATTATTAGCTATGGTCCAAGCACTTTCAAAATGGCACAACAGACTCATTCACTGCAGTTTGACAGCTGAACTAGCTAGATGGCTGTCCCGGCTTGCGACAGAGAATGACATCGCAAATACATTTATTTGGCTTGTTAGCTATGTGACCATCACTTTCAGCAGTTATCGGTAGATAGCTAGCTAGTGACACTGAACAATCCGGTTCGTTTATATTGGACCTGGTTCTGCTCGCCTACTGGATGTTTTCAGTCCAACATACACCGAGTGCTTGTTTAACTAGACTAATAATAGTTTAGGCTGTCTGTCTGGATGGGTTGATTGCAATGACTGGTTGATAGCTAACGTTAACTGGCTAGTTAGCTAGCTACTGACTATTCTTTATTCACATTCAACATATATGTAACATTTAAACCTCAACTGATGTACAAATTGAAATCCTGTACGAAATATAGTAATCTACAAGTGGCTTGCTTTTGTTCAGACGCTGGCTAATATACAGAAAAAACGTTCAGATCCTTGATTTTCTTGAAAAAGACTTCCTACCTGCATCCATCCCGACATAATGTGTTGTTGATCTGTCCAAACAGGCAGAAACATCATACGACCAATAAGAAATCAATACAGCGGAGTTTTTTTCTATTTAAGTATCCAATCGGAGTTTCTGCTTTGGGCGGGGCAAATATTTGTTCGTCCAATAAGAATCCATTGATGGCTTCCCTAAGCGTAACATTTCCGTAGATCTGTTGGTGGTGTTGAGAGAATGGACTGAATGCGATTCAACGTGGTTTATTGCCACACATAGGATGTAGATCAGCGAAACTAGGCAAACTGACTGCCACCCACAACCCTAGTAAACAGGATGTCAGAGAAAAGAAGACTTTGTCTAACGTGTTTGTCCCACTGAGGTATAATTATGCTATAATGCCCGAGGAGGTGTGGTATATGGCCAATATACCAGGGCTGTTCTTAAGCACGACACAAGGTGGAGTTCCTGGACACAGCCCTTAGCTGTGGTATACTGGTCATATACCACAACCCCCCCCCCCCCCCCCCCCCAGGTGCCTTGTTACTATTATAAACTGGTTACCCATGTAATTAGAACAGTAAAAAAATCTAATTGTCATAAGTGATAATGCCCTCGAAGCCGGTGTTTGGACGATATATTGGCACGGGTGTTGTTCGGCCCCGAGATCGAAGTCGGAAGTCCAGCAAACTGTGCCAATATGTCCTCCAAACACCTTCTTCGAGGGCATTATCACTTTTATACAACGGGTACCCAACATATTCAAATAATGATTGACATATTTTCATATAAAAATATTATTTTGATTAATTAATTTATACTAGTTCATCCTTCCACAATATATAGACCCTGACACAAATCTAGGGTTGCTTAGAGACGCTACCCAGTCGTTCAGTATTTTGGTTCTGTATCTATGGACGCAACCGAGTCGTTCAGTATTTTGGTTCTGTATCTATGGAAGCGACTCAGTCGTTCAGTATTTTGGTTCTGTATCTATGGAAGTGACTCAGTCGTTCAGTATGTTGGTTCTGTATCTATGGACACGACTCAGTCGTTCAGTATTTTGGTTCTGTATCTATGGACACGACTCAGTCGTTCAGTATGTTGGTTCTGTATCTATGGAAGCGACTCAGTCGTTCAGTATGTTGGTTCTGTATCTATGGAAGCGACTCAGTCGTTCAGTATGTTGGTTCTGTATCTATGGACACGACTCAGTCGTTCAGTATGTTGGTTCTGTATCTATGGACACGACTCAGTCGTTCAGTATTTTGGTTCTGTATCTATGGACACGACTCAGTCGTTCAGTATTTTGGTTCTGTATCTATGGAAGTGACTCAGTCGTTCAGTATGCTGGTTCTGTATCTATGGAAGCGACTCAGTCGTTCAGTATGTTGGTTCAGTATCTATAGAAGCGACTCAGTCGTTCAGTATTTTGGTTCTGTATCTATGGACACGACTCAGTCGTTCAGTATTTTGGTTCTGTATCTATGGAAGCGACTCAGTCGTTCAGTATGTTGGTTCAGTATCTATAGAAGCGACTCAGTCGTTCTGTATCTATGGACACGACTCAGTCGTTCAGTATGTTGGTTCTGTATCTATGGACAGGACTCAGTCGTTGGTTCTAAATGTTCTATTGCCATACTGGCTGGCAACGTTCTTATCCCTTGCTTGCTAGCTAACTACGGCTAATTTACAGCAAAGTAGCTGCATTTGCATTTGTTGAAGCTGTTTTATAGTGACATATATTTGGATACATCCATAACAATGAGCTAATGAGGCGCGATTTCACCTGGCATAGAAAATGTGCTCACTCGTCAGGACACTGTTGTTCAGAGGAGCTAGCCAACAACACAGCTACAGTAACACAATCACTTCAAAATGAAGTTGGAAAGACTGCAAATGATCTGCGTTTCGTTTGACCTTTTTTCTATTGACCTTTTTTGTATATATCCATAAAAATGATGCTGATTCATGATTTCAACTGGCTGAGAAACGCTGTCTGTCTGTCTGTCTGTCTGTCTGTCTGTCTCGTCCCGACTCCCGACACGCTCATTACTACGGGACAGCTGGACATCGAATTTGAATATTGAAACAATGTGGAACGTGACAATCTGTGGACTAGACACCGGCTGGAATGCGGTTTTAACCAATCAGCATTCAGGATTAGATCCACCCCGTTGTATAAGGTCTGATATACCCCGTCTGCCAGCCAATCAGCATTCAGGGCTCGAGAGGAAGCTCAGTGGACGGCAGTGGGGAAAAGATGGAGGGAGATGGATTTTACCCAACATTCTGCCAAATGTCTCATCGATGAAACATTTGATCTCGATACAGTTTTCTGTTACCAAAACTATATTCGGTTATAAACAGAATGGACTATGTTTTGTAGACTTTACCCATTGTCAAATTTGAATATTTTTTTTGCGTTGTTTAGAAGGGGTGCAAGGCCGAATTTAGTTATTGCACAAGCGCACTTCAGAGTAGGCGTTCCCTGATGCAAATATGCAAATACACGCTTGAAAACGCCAATAGTCTCTCACCAGCTCGTGCTTGGCTCTGCCCACCTCCTTGCTTGTTCTTCCCACTATGATTAATTTGCTCCCTTTTGGGAAATGACATGCGGTGGTCCCGTCTTGGTTAGTTATAAAAAGTATTTGGTAAAAATGTGCAACTTGAATCAGTTATAGAACCCATGTCCCTTTACGGTTGTGAGTTCTTGGAGTTCACTCACCAACCAAGAATTCATAAAAATGGGACAAACACCAAATTTAGATTCCGCATGCAGCGTTCTGCAAAATCATCCTCTGTGTGCAACTTGAAACAACTAATAATGCACGCAGAGCTGAATTAGGACGATATGCGCCAATGGATCAAAATGCAGAAAATAATTATACAACCATCCAATAGGAGCGGAAGAGGCGGAAAGGAATTAGCAACATCTAACACATGGTTTCCAGCCATTGTTATGAGCCATCGTTCCCTAAGCGACCTCCACTGAATTAGACCCAATCAAATCATGAGAAAACAAAAACATAATTACTTAACACATTGGAAAGAACTAGCCAACAAATAAAGCAAACTGGAATGCTATTTCGCCCTAAACAGTGAATACCTGTTAACCGTGACAGACCCAACATTATGGAATGCTTTTGACTCTGTACAGACTCAGTGAGCATAGATATCCTTGTTATTGAGAGAGGCAGAGCTGACAAGGCTATGTGCCCACTGCCCACAAAATGAGACGGAAACTGAGCTGCACCTATTCTCCTGCCAAATATATGACCATGTTAGACACACATATTTCCCTCAGACCCACAAAGAATTTGAAAACAAATCAGATCTAGTTTCTCAAAGTTGCCAGGATGTCACGTGTCCTACTAATATCAGTACACTCATAACAACTTAAGCATTACAAAACTTTTGTTTGATCAAATCAACATGAAAACACTTTTCAAATTCGACACTCGTTTTGAACCCCATACAAAAGCTCCTTGCTTGGTGGGCGAAACAACGAAAAAACGCCACCTGCTGGAGGGAGACAGACTTCCACCAACTTGAGCCTCCCTGGAACAAACTGGCCAGCTCTATATCCGGGTTTATGCATTCGTCACTAGTTACCACAGCCACGAAGTTATAAACGCGACTATTTCTACAATATATCTTCTTATAATGTGATTTTAAACCTGTCCTTAACTCTAAATGCGTCCAATACTGCTTATGTATAACCCTAACTTTAAATTAAGACCAACAAGTACATGTTTGTTTTCATGAATGTTTACGATGATATAAGCTAATTTTTGGGGCTGTAATAACTAGTGGAAACCGGTATATAATGACCAACATCATATGAGCACAAATGACGTATACAAAACCTGCATCATCATGTTCTGACGTTGTCATCTTCATACAAATAACCACTGGGACAGTTAATAGTCCTAATGTTACTTAAATCAATATACAATCAACTGTCACAGTGGTCATTTTGTATGAAGACGACAAAGTCAGATCATGAATGATTCCTTGTTCAAATAGGGATCTCTGGTGTGTGTGTGTGTGTGTGTGTGTGTGTAAGCTATGTAGCAAGGTGTTCTGAATCAAACCCCCCTTTCTCTACTCCTACCCCCACTTCCCTACTCCTACCTCCTTCTCTACTCCTACCCCCCCCCCCCTCCTATACTCCTACCCCCTTCTCTACTCCTACCCCCCTTCTATACTCCTACCTCCTTCTCTACTCCTACCCCCCCCCCTTCCCCACCACTACCCCCACTCTACTCCTACCCCCCCCTTCTCTACTCCTACCCCCCCTTCTCTACTCCTACCTCCTTCTCTACTCCTACCCCCCCTTCCCTACCTCTACTCCCGCTCTACTCCTACCCCCCTGCTCTATTTCTACCCCCCTTCCCTACTCCTACCCCCTTCTCTAGTCCTACCCCCCCTTCTCTACTCCTACCCCCCCTTCCCTACCTCTACCCCCCGCTCTACTCCTACCCCCCCTTCCCAACCTCTACCCCCTGCTCTACTCCTACCCCCACTCTATTCCTACCCCGCCCCCCCGTTCTACTCCTCCCCCTCACTCTACTCCTACCCCCCCGCTCTACTCCTACCCCCCCCTTCCCTACCTCTACCCCCTGCTCTACTCCTACCCCCTGCTCTACTCCTACCCCGCCCCCCCCTGTTCTACTCCTCCCCCTCACTCTACTCCTACCCCACCCCCCCTGCTCTACTCCTCCCCCTCGCTCTACTCCTACCCCTCTCATCCACTGCTCTACCCCTCTCCCCCTCTACATTGTAAAATAATAGTGAAGACATCAAAATGATGAAATAACACATATGGAATCACATAGTAATCAAAAAACTATTAAAACAAATTAAAATGTATTTTTATTTGAGATTATTCAAAGTAGCCCCCCTTTGCCTTGATGACAGCTTTGCACACACTTTGCATTCTGTCTGAATACTTCGGTTTCGTATTTTTCATAAATTTGCAAAAATGTATACAAAACTGTTTTTGCTTCGTCATTATGGTGTATTGTGATGTCATTATGGGGTATTGTGATGTCATTATGGAGTATTGTGATGTCATTATGGGGTATTGTGATGTCATTATGGGGTATTGTGATGTCATTATGGTGTATTGTGATGTCATTATGGGGTATTGTGATGTCATTATGGGGTATTGTGATGTCATTATGGGGTATTGTGTGTAGATTGATGAGGGGGAAAAACAAACAATTGAATCCATTTTAGAATCAGGCTGTAACGTAACAAAACGTGGGAAAAGTCAAGGGGTCTGAATACTTTCAGAATACGCTGTAAATATCGGCCTCAGCGACAATTACTTGAATAATTTAACGGATGCTTTGCGCACAAAGGCAATGACTAAATTGTCTTATTAGTGATTTTCTCTTTGCGGACGTCTATGGAAATTGTCTTTCTGGTCCGGCCTTCAGTTAAACCGCAGTACCGAAGCAAAACCGTAGGAGCTGTCAAAACCGTAGGGGTTGTCAAAATAGAAGCTGTCGGAGCAATCAAAACTGTAGGAGCAATCAAAACTGTAGGAGCAATCAAAACTGTAGGAGTAGTCAAACCATAGGAGAAGTCAAAACTGTAGGAGCAGTCAAACCATAGGAGAAGTCAAAACTGTAGAAGCAGTCAAAACCGTAGGAGCAGTCAAAACCATAGGAGAAGTCAAAACCGTGCTTCTAGACTGGAACCCTGGCCCCTTGGTCCATCCAGTGATTACTTGTTAATCTCTTTCCCTCCAGCTGTCAACTCCCAATCAATCACATGTATTTTATAAAGCCCTTTTTACATCAGCAGTGCTTTACAGATACTCAGTCTACAGTGGCTTGGAAAAACTCCTTAGAAGGCAGGAGAGGAACCAGGGCAGCCCTCGTCTGGCTCTGCCAGGTGGAGATTTAACCTCTTGCGACGAGCAATCCCGTATCCCAAAGGCCGGCATATTGGCGATATTGATCTGGTATTGATGTCTACCCTTGTCAGTTGTCTTTTCACAACCAGGCATTCTGAAATCCAAGGGTCCGAGAAGGAGCACAGCCGGATGAATCACGTCAGGGGTCCACAGCAGCAGGCAGGACAGCAAAACTAGATCAGCAGCACGGCCAGGTGGACTGGGAACAGCTAGGAATCGTCAGGCCAGGTAGTCCCGAGGCATGGTCCTAGGGCTCATGTCCTCCGGGAGGGGAGATAGAGAGAGCGAAGAGGTACTTGAGAGAGAGCATGCCTCAGAACACACAGTACAACTGCCCTGTTAAAACTTCTCCTAGCTGCTTTTATTAAAGTATCATTATGTTGAGCCACATCTTACGTTTTATTACATTATCTATGAGGAAGTGTTATTGGTTACTATGGTAACGTTCAAGCATCTTTTTAATACCATACATATACATATATTTAACCTGCATTCTCCAGTTCTACCAATATTTATTTTACCTTTCTTTAACTAGACAAGTCAGTTAAGAACAAATTCTTATTTTCAATGACGGCCTAGAAACAGTGGGGTTAACTGCCTTGTTCAGGGGGCAGAACGACAGATTTGTACCTTGTCAGCTCGGGGGATTTGAACTTGCAACCTTCCGGTTACTAGTCCAACACTCTAACCCGACCAGAATATGACCAGAATGAAGCTTCTCTCACATTCCAATGTTGAAGAACGTTTGGTGATGTAAATATATTGGACGCTAGATGGCAGTAAATCATGATACGTTAGCTGTTCAAGACCGTACATGGCAGACTTTTGACTATTTGGGCCAATCACTTGAAAGTAGGCAAAATTGGTAGCTCTCCATTTTCACTGTATGACACTGACATTAATGAAACCAATTAAAACAATGTTGAAATATAAAACATTTTATTTTCTGAAATGACACTCAGTGTTGCATGCCAAATATAATATGTGTAAGCTACTGTGTAGTTAGTTATTCATGAAATTAAAATTACTTGTGGAATAAAACAGACAAAACAAAATGTCTGAATGGGATTTTAAGTTTCAGACGATGGAGTGATCCATAACATCACAATATTCTACAAAAACAATCCCCCCCCATACCCCCCACCCCACACACACACACACACACATACACACACACACACACACACACACACACACACACACACACTAACTGGGGGACTGATATAAATCCACACACTCGTCACATAAATCAAATCAAATCTTATTTGTCACCGAATAAAACACCTTACAGTGAAATGCTTACTTACAAGCCCATACATGAAGCATGCAAACTTTATTATAATCAAAACTATATTTCCATCCAAACTGAGGAATTGATCATTATTTCACTTAGTGAAGTCCGTTATCCTTTTCATTCATCTGACCATTATCAATCCAGAGATCCTAAAATCACAACAGTCTCTTCCTGTGTTTTTATGGTCATTCTTCTTTCCAGCCACTAGGGGCAGTATTTAGAAGCCCTGGGAAAATCTCAAAGGGCTATTTCTTTGAATCTTCGCATTCCTCTCTCCTCGATTGGATGAGAAGGTCAGAGGTCCCGCCTCTCTGACTTGCTCATCCAATGGGTTTTGAGTAGGTGAGGAGAGGGGACAAGGGATGTCAGGGGAAATCGCAATTGAGATTCTCCCACTCTGTCCGGGCCATATCCACACTTCACTTGACATACAGTATGTGCATAAATGAAACTCAAATTTATACAAATATTTTATTGCTTTAAATGGAATATTTGCCCAGGAGTAAATGACGGATTGGTTGCTTAGCAACAAAATCAACGCATGCACAACTATAGGTCAAAACAGACGGGATTGGCCTTAGATGGTTAACAACATGTAAACTATATTTGATCTATAATGTTTATTGAAAACATAAATAAAGTTGCACAATGAGCACTTGTTGTCTCTCAAATACATCGTTACAGTTGTTGGTTAGCCCGCAAGCTAGCAAATATTAGTCCAAATTAGCATAGACGTAACATCACCTCAAAACAAGACATGGTATCAAGAACAAGATCAAAAACGAGCCACTTACAATAACACGGCAGTTTATTTTCATTGTTTCTAGCTATCTGGCCATCCAGAATCACAACACACGTCTTTCTGCCTCTTAGAAGGGGGTGCGTGTTTTTTTTGTTTTGTGTGTGTGTGTGTGTGTGTGTGTGTGTGTGTGACGTTGTCAGTTAACCAGTCTATGTAAGCATAAAGAAAGCAAGGAATGTGACAGAGAGAGAGCTATAGAAAAACAGAGATCCAGATATAGAATAACTAGAATGGGCATTCCCATTCAAGTCAACTGTTAACGCTATGGATCAGTATGTATATAGGCTACTACCTCACAATACAGCTGGAGAATCTGTACATAATACGTCACAATAATACTGTCAAGCTAAATCGTAAACACCCAAATTCAAAGCAGACGTGGCTAACAAGCTTATTCACGTTGATTGTTCCAATGCCGGTGCGTTTGTTTAATCTATTTGTGAGGGCCCAAGGTGCTCGTCAGTGGCGGAGATTCAGTGCAAACGTCTGCAGGAGCAAACAAACAACACATCTAGAACTCTAGAGGAGGGATGGCTGCCCCTTCAGACAGACGCCGGTTGGCCGAGTGCCAGTCTGGTTGGGCTGTCATGACAACTCCTTGTCACTCACTTTGTACTGACAAACTCCTTGATCTAAAACACACAAACAACAAAACTTGTTTAGCTTGACAACGACAGCAATAGAGTTGTCAGGAGCTCGAACAGATCTGGGACCAGGATAAGGCTCTGCTGTCCTACACTGGCGGATGGGGCAGATTGTCCATCAGGATAAGGCTCTGCTGTCCTACACTGACGGATGGGGCAGATTGTCCACCAGGATAAGGCTCTGCTGTCCTACACTGGCGGATGGGGCAGATTGTCCACCAGGATAAGGCTCTGCTGTCCTACACTGACGGATGGGGCAGATTGTCCATCAGGATAAGGCTCTGCTGTCCTACACTGGCGGATGGGGCAGATTGTCCATCAGGATAAGGCTCTGCTGTCCTACACTGGCGGATGGGGCAGATTGTCCACCAGGATAAGGCTCTGCTGTCCTACACTGGCAGATGGGGCAGATTGTCCATCAGGATAAGGCTCTGCTGTCCTACACTGGCGGATGGGGCAGATTGTCCATCAGGATAAGGCTCTGCAGTCCTACACTGACGGATGGGGCAGATTGTCCACCAGGATAAGGCTCTGCTGTCCTACACTGGCGGATGGGGCAGATTGTCCATCAGGATAAGGCTCTGCTGTCCTACACTGGCGGATGGGGCAGATTGTCCACCAGGATAAGGCTCTGCTGTCCTACACTGGCAGATGGGGCAGATTGTCCATCAGGATAAGGCTCTGCTGTCCTACACTGGCGGATGGGGCAGATTGTCCATCAGGATAAGGCTCTGCAGTCCTACACTGACGGATGGGGCAGATTGTCCACCAGGATAAGGCTCTGCTGTCCTACACTGGCGGATGGGGCAGATTGTCCATCAGGATAAGGCTCTGCTGTCCTACACTGACGGATGGGGCAGATTGTCCATCGTGTGGTCGTGACTGAACTGGTCCTCCGTTGTCACTTGTCCCGGAGCAGGTAAAACAACATGGCCTTCAGGTAATGTCCACAGGCGCAGGTAGCAGACACCAACCAATGGGAGCGGAAGCTGGGGTCCGTGTTCACCACGCACTTTGTGATATCAGCCTATGACAGGAGAGAAAGAGAGAGGGTGAACGTCAGCCTATGAGAGGAGAGAGAGAGAGGGTAAACGTTAGCCTATGAGAGGAGAGAGAGTGGGTGAATGTCAGCCTATGAGAGGAGAGAGAGTGGGTGAATGTCAGCCTATGAGAGGAGAGAGAGTGGGTGAATGTCAGCATATGAGAGGAGAGAGAGAGAGAGGGTGAACATCAGCCTACGAGAGGAGAGAGAGAGGGTGAACGTCAGCCTACGAGAGAAGAGAGAGGGTGAACGTCAGCCTACGAGAGGAGAGAGAGAGGGTGAATGTCAGCCTATGAAAGGAGAGAGAGAGGGTGAACGTCAGTCTATGAGAGGAGAGAGAGAGGTTGAACGTCAGCCTATGAGAGGAGAGAGAGAGGGTGAATGTCAGCCTATGAGAGAGAGAGGGTGAACGTCAGCCTACGAGAGAAGAGAGAGAGGGTGAACGTCAGCCTACGAGAGGAGAGAGAGTGGGTGAATGTCAGCCTATGAGAGGAGAGAGAATGGGTGAATGTCAGCCTATGAGAGGGGAGAGAGTGGGTGAATGTCAGCCTATGAGAGGAGAGAGACAGCATCACTCAGATACTGCACGTCCCAATTCTTCAACCTTCTCCCAAAGTGTGCAATTGCATACTTCCAATCATGGATAATACCAATGGTGGACACTCCCTCCAGCCAATGATTACAGTAATCAATACTTTTAAATCCATGAGGGGACATGTGTGCAAGAAGGGTGGAGAATCACAGACATGGGACCTCTGAGCAGAGGCTGGGCACTTTACGGGTCAAAGTTCACAGGTCAAAGTTTCACAGGCAGTTGAGAGATGCCCTATATACCAGTCACTTTCCTTTACACAGGGAGGGACCGTTTAACAGTCCGTCTATAACCAATGAATTCCAGATAAAAGACCTGCATATATTAACAGGACGATATTATATTACAGAAATGTGTTTGAGACATGCCGCTCTACTCAAATAGGATATTATCTGGACTAGAGGTCAGGTTAAAATGTTCATTAAAAATAAAAAACACGTTTACATTGACCACGTCCAGAAAAAAGTAGAAGGAAATATGGCGAACGAGTAAAGTACACAAGGCCCAATCAAACAAAACACTGTAATCTTAACAACGCATATTTCAAAATACCACCTGTGACAATTTAGTCAAAAGGTTTTGACTGGCAATAATAAATAAAAAAAACGTGATAAGGAGAAGAAGAAGAGGAAGAAGAAGAAGGAGGAGAAGGAGAAGAAGAAGGAGAAGGAGAAGAAGTAGGAGAAGGAGAAGAAGAAGGAGAAGGAGAAGAAGAAGAAGGAGAAGGAGAAGGAGAAGAAGGAGAAGGAGAAGAAGAAGGAGGAGAAGGAGAAGAAGAAGGAGACGGAGAAGGAGAAGGAGAGTCTTTAATAAGACAGAATTAGAATACATGATAAGGAGAAGAAGAAGAGTCCTTAATAAGACAGAAGAAGGAGAAGGAGAAGAAGAGTCCTTAATAAGACAGAAGAAGAATACATGATAAGGAGAAGAAGAAGAAGAGTCCTTAATAAGACAGAATAAGAAGAAGGAGAAGGAGAAGAAGAAGAAGAGTCCTTAATAAGACAGAAGAAGAATACATGATAAGGAGAAGAAGAAGAAGAGTCCTTAATAAGACAGAAGAAGAAGAAGGAGAAGGAGAAGAAGAAGAAGAGTCCTTAATAAGACAGAAGAAGAAGAAGGAGAAGGAGAAGAAGAAGAAGAGTCCTTAATAAGACAGAAGAAGAAGAAGGAGAAGGAGAAGAAGAAGAGTCCTTAATAAGACAGAAGAAGAATACATGATAAGGAGAAGAAGAAGAAGAGTCCTTAATAAGACAGAAGAAGAAGAAGGAGAAGGAGAAGAAGAAGAAGAGTCCTTAATAAGACAGAAGAAGGAGAAGGAGAAGAAGAAGAAGAGTCCTTAATAAGACAGAAGAAGAATACATGATAAGGAGAAGAAGAAGAGTCCTTAATAAGACAGAAGAAGGAGAAGGAGAAGAAGAAGAAGAGTCCTTAATAAGACAGAAGAAGAATACATGATAAGGAGAAGAAGAAGAAGAGTCCTTAATAAGACAGAAGAAGAAGAAGGAGAAGGAGAAGAAGAAGAGTCCTTAATAAGACAGAAGAAGAATACATGATAAGGAGAAGAAGAAGAAGAGTCCTTAATAAGACAGAAGAAGAAGAAGGAGAAGGAGAAGGAGAAGAAGAGTCCTTAATAAGACAGAAGAAGAAGAAGGAGAAGGAGAAGAAGAGTCCTTAATAAGACAGAAGAAGAAGAAGGAGAAGGAGAAGGAGAAGAAGAGTCCTTAATAAGACAGAAGAAGAAGAAGGAGAAGGAGAAGAAGAGTCCTTAATAAGACAGAAGAAGAATACATTGAGACTGAATAAGTAGGCTACATCAACACACAGTTCTACTATCTGATAACAGCAGCCGTTTCCTTCTCAATGTTGTGGTACGGGTTTTTATCAGCAACGTTTCCTGACCCTCTCAGGGTTTTTTTGTAATTCGGTCAGTGCCTAAGCATTTCTGTGAAATGTACAGTATGGCAACTGCACGTTACATAACCAAGACGACTAAGACTAGAATTGGGGTAAATTTGCACGTTATCTTACAAGGTTGTAGTTGGTTACACAACACATTGTGTTCCATATTAATCTGATAAAACAGGTCAAGATGTCTTGAGAAACCAGAGGACTTATATACTACGTAGATCTGGGACCTTGAGGACTATATACTACGTAGATCTGGGACCTTGAGGGATATATACTACGTAGATCTGGGACCTTGAGGACTATATACTACGTAGATCTGGGACCTTGAGGACTATATACTACGTAGATCTGGGACCTTGAGGGATATATACTACGTAGATCTGGGACCTTGAGGGATATATACTACGTAGATCTGGGACCTTGAGGGATATATACTACGTAGATCTGGGACCTTGAGGGATATATACTACGTAGATCTGGGACCTTGAGGACTATATACTACGTAGATCTGGGACCTTGAGGACTATATACTACGTAGATCTGGGACCTTGAGGGATATATACTACGTAGATCTGGGACCTTGAGGGATATATACTATGTAGATCTGGGACCTTGAGGACTATATACTACGTAGATCTGGGACCTTGAGGGATATATACTACGTAGATCTGGGACCTTGAGGGATATATACTACGTAGATCTGGGACCTTGAGGGATATATACTATGTAGATCTGGGACCTTGAGGACTATATACTACGTAGATCTGGGAACTTGAGGGATATATACTACGTAGCGGGTTTGAGGAGTTAGCAAGGTACCTTTGGTCAACTCTGAGTTCAACTCGGGATAAGCGGTCATACGATAGTGGCTCGCCTTATAGCCAGGTACATTTCTGTGGCAACGAATCCTTCAGAACTAACCTGCTCCAGGGCAGGCTAACTCAGGGCTAAGTCTGTTTATCCTGTATCCAGAACTAACCTGGTCCAGGGCAGGCTAATTCAGGGCTAACTCTGTTTATCCTGTATCCTGAACTAACCTGGTCCAGGGCAGGCTAACTCAGGGCTAACTCTGTTCCTCCTGTATCCAGAACTAACCTGCTCCAGGGCAGGCTAACTCAGGGCTAACTCTGTTTATCCTGTATCCAGAACTAACCTGGTCCAGGGCAGGCTAATTCAGAGCTAACTCTGTTTATCCTGTATCCAGAACTAACCTGGTCCAGGGCAGGCTAACTCAGGGCTAACTCTGTTTATCCTGCATTCAGAACTAACCTGGTCCAGGGCAGGCTAACTCAGGGCTAACCCTGTTTATCCTGCATTCAGAACTAACCTGCTCCAGGGCAGGCTAACTCAGGGCTAACTCTGTTTATCCTGCATTCAGAACTAACCTGGTCCAGGGCAGGCTAACTCAGGGCTAACCCTGTTTATCCTGTATCCAGAACTAACCTGCTCCAGGGCAGGCTAACTCGGGGCTAACCCTGTTTATCCTGCATTCAGAACTAACCTGCTCCAGGGCAGGCTAACTCGGGGCAAACTCTACTTATCCAGAATGAAATGTCTGAGCTACAAGTTGAGGGCCAATTAAATCAGATCCCCTAACCCCTCACAAACATTGCATTATCATCATCCACTTAATTTGCACAGTAAAACGTTTGTATGATGGTATCAAATAATCAAATGTATTTATAAAGCCCTTCTTACATCAGTTGATACTGTTGTAACAGTATTACTTTATACCGTCCCCTCGCCGATACCCGGGCGCGAACCAGGGACCTTCTGCACACATCAACAGTCACCCCTCGAAGCATCGTTACCCATCGCGCCACAAAAGCCGCGGCTCTTGCAGAGCAAGGGGAACTACTACTTCAAGGTCTCAGAGCAAGTGACGTCACCGATTGAAACGCTATTTAGCGCGCACCGCTAACTAAGCTAGCCGTTTCGTTACACTGTATAACAAAATGCTGTACAGAAACCCAGCCTAAACCCCCCAAACAGGAAGCAATGCAGGTGTAGAAGCACGGTGGCTAGGAAAAACTCCCTTGAAAGGCCAGAACCTAGGAAGAAACCTAGAGAGGAACCAGGCTATGTGGGGTGGCCAGTCCTCTTCTGGCTTTTATAAAATTATTTTATCGATAGAAGTAGGGGGGGGGGGGGGGGGGTGGGGGGTGTTGTGTGCAGTGATAAGCACACCAAAGAAACAGGGATATCTAGTCAGTTGAACAACTGAATTCATCTTCCGCATTTAACCCAACCCCTCTGAATCAGAGAGGTGTGGAGGACTGCCTTAATCAACATCCACAGCATTAACTGCCTTGTTCAGGGGCAGAACGACAGATTTTTTTTACCTTGTCAGCTCAGGGATTCAAACCAGCAACCTTTCAGTTATTGGCCCAACTCTCTAACCACTAGGCTACCTACCGGCGTTAACAGCTACCTAACGGCATTAAGAGCCTATTTCACAACATCGTCTGGTGAATTTGCAAGATCACTTTTTTTTCATTTTGATTTCTGCACAAATGTAAATGTGGCGCTGACTTGCCCCATAATATTGATGTTTCAGCATCGCCTCATGGAATAGTTTTGGGGGTCGACTAGCACTCGTAGTTACAAGCCTGCTAGAGTTAGCCGACATGCGGAAGAGCAATACCCACGGTCGTAGCAACAGACGAAGCCTAAACTGGAATGTGAAGCTAACCTGAAACTAGTTCATTCATTCATTTCAGAAAAGCCTGGGTTCATCTAGCTACGTACACAGTATACCCTTCTGGTTTCAACTGGAACCTGCAGAGATGAGGAATGGGATTAGGTCACATAGACCTCGTTCATTATCTGGCATGTTTAAATCTCCAATGGGCCATTCCAAGGTTTGTGTCCCAAATGAAACCCTATGGGTCCTGATCGAATGTAGTGCACTACATAGGGGAACATGGTGCCGTTTTGGACACAAACCCCAGCCCTGGCGTAGAGGGCGTCTTGGTTGATTTTTAAGCTTTGCCAACAGAGCAGGACTCCCAGATCTAGGCCACGGCTCTTTGCCAGGCCTCCTCTCTCCTCTCTGCTCTGAGTATCAGTTGAGCACCACACTTTTTGCTCTTTACAGATTTATAGCAGATGTTCTCTAGAGCAAGACTATATTGAGACATTCTTTGGAGTTTCTTAAAGTAGTGGCTCAATTAAAATCAACTTCATTTCTGGATGTTTATTTTTATTTTTTTTAAATATCTATTACAGACACCTTATGCTTTGAGGTGAAATCCGCGAGTTAGCAAAAAACAGTGGCATGTCTCTGTGTACAGAGCAGGGAGGTTTGTTTTTGCACAGTCATCATTGTGTTGTGTTCAGGCTCTTGTTTGCCTCAGTTTTATTTAGCTATTCTCTCAGTGAACACATTCAGGACACGTTCAGGACACATTCAGGACAGACCTGATAGGTGGGTACAACATTGGGGAACACATACAGCTGTCATCATTCAAAAATGGTTCTATGAGTGCAGACATAGGCATTCTTACTTCTTTCTTACTGTCAACTATGACTGTCTTAGTACTGAGTCTGTCATCTATTATCAACTATACTAAACGAACCGCGGACTTAGTCAATCACTGAACCACAGGCCGGTTACATGAGAGGTCAAAGCTGAGCAACGCAACTTCTCTTTCTGTTTCCTAACTTGTTCTTGCCCTTATACATACTATATGTTCTGACTAGTATCCATAGCACACATACAGTACTACTGACAGGGTTCTGAGTAGTATCCATGGCACACATACAGTACTACTGACAGGGTTCTGAGTAGTATCCATGTAGTACTACTGACAGGGTTCTGACTAGTATCCATAGTATCCATACAGTACTACTGACAGGGTTCTGACTAGTATCCATAGCACACATACAGTACTACTGACAGGGTTCTGACTAGTATCCATAGTATCCATGTAGTACTACTGACAGGGTTCTGACTAGTATCCATAGCACACATACAGTACTACTGACAGGGTTCTGACTAGTATCCATGTAGTACTACTGACAGGGTTCTGACTAGTATCCATGTAGTACTACTGACAGGGTTCTGACTAGTATCCATGTAGTACTTCTGACAGGGTTCTGACTAGTATCCATGTAGTACTACTGACAGGGTTCTGACTAGTATCCATGTAGTACTACTGACAGGGTTCTGACTAGTATCCATAGCACACGTACAGTACTACTGACAGGGTTCTGACTAGTATCCATGTAGTACTACTGACAGGGTTCTGACTAGTATCCATAGTATCCATACAGTACTACTGACAGGGTTCTGACTAGTATCCATAGTATCCATGCAGTACTACTGACAGGGTTCTGATTAGTATCCATGCAGTACTACTGACAGGGTTCTGAGTAGTATCCATGTAGTACTACTGACAGGGTTCTGAGTAGTATTCATGTAGTACTACTGACAGGGTTCTGACTAGTATCCATAGCATACATACAGTACTACTGACAGGGTTCTGACTAGTATCCATAGTATCCATGTAGTACTACTGCCAGGGTTCTGACTAGTATCCAGAGTATCCATACAGTACTACTGACAAGGTTCTGACTATTATCCATGTAGTACTACTGACAGGGTTCTGATTAGTATCCATGTAGTACTACTGACAGGGTTCTGACTAGTATCCATAGTATCCATGTAGTACTACTGACAAGGTTCTGACTATTATCCATGTAGTACTACTGACAGGGTTCTGATTAGTATCCATGTAGTAGTACTGACAGGGTTCTGATTAGTAT
>NC_143022.1:5537500-5567500 GCF_057628025.1 Oncorhynchus mykiss
GGGACATGACTACGTGAGACCGATGGAGGTAGGGGTCTGCTCTCACTGTCAGTCCCTTCACTCTCAATGAAAAGAGTTGCCAATTCACCAATGAGCCATTTCCAGAACAACAATCACTGGCAATTCTATTGCTAATGCAATAGTTTTCCAGTATCTTCAATTAAATGGCAAATGTTAAACTTACAATAATGTTGTTTGTGTCACTATGCTTTGGTAATGCAAGTAAATATTTTCTGTAACAATAAATGAACTCGCCAATAGAAAAATGTACAAGTGAGAGCCATTCAATACATTATGAATCAACCACATTGACTGGAATCAAATAGGCATTTTCAATACATTATGAATCAACCACATTGTCTGGAATCAAACAGGCATTTTCAACACATTATGAATCAACCACATTGAGTGGAATCAAACAGGCATTTTCAATACATTATGAATCAACCACATTGGTCACAGGTGTGTGATCCCGACACATGAGTAATACAGTTTCTCATTTATTTATTTAACTAGGGAAGTCGGTTAAGAACAAATTCTTATTTACAATAACGGCCTACACCGGCCAAACCCGGATGACACTGGACCGGTTGTGCGCCGCAATATGGGACTCCCAATCACAGCCAGTTGTGATACAGCCTGGAATCAAACCAGGGTGTCTGTAGTGACACCTCTAGCACTGAGATACAGTGCCTTAGACCACTGTGCCACCCGGGAGCCCAATGCATTCGTAGTCAAGAATCTATCACTTTTAGTGGAACATTCCAGTATCTTATTATTTATTATTATATATTATTTATTATTATATTATTATATATATATACAGTCTCCTTTTACCACACCTTAAATTAATCGCCTTAGCTGAATGAAACATGTTTCATTTTTAACGTTTTGACTTATTGGACGCAAGTAAATATCAAAATATATGAAGATTTTTTTGTGAGGCTTTTGCAGATCTTAAGGGATTTGATGCACTGGATCAATCTGTAGCTACAGGTTGTATTTGTGGTCACATACTGTGTATCTACTTGACGGCAGGGGAAATGAGCCACCTATGAATGGGCTGTTCCCCAGTTTGCGAAGCCTGCATAATTCTGCTCGGCTGTTGTAATTTCAGCGATTTAAGAAAACACACTTTTCATTGAGGGAACCAAAGTCAGAGACCCGAGACGTCCTTGACTGAGCCTATTTAAAACAAGCCCAAAAAGACACCTTTCAATGTTCTTGGTATTTTATGTGGCTGAGGTAGGTTAAACAAAAATGCAGCACGGGGGTGCTGACCCTGACCTTCGACCCCAGGAAACATACATACAACGTCAACCCAATAACTAGCTTCCTCCTCAGACAGACCAATCGGCTAAACAGGAGCAGTTACCGACAAGCAATTCATTGGCCACATCAAACAAAAGGGGGGGGGGGGGGGGGGGGGGGGGGGTGAAAAAGGGAAAAAAAGAGGCCATGTTATTTATTTGGGTCCTAATGTAAATATATGTAATGGACCCACTGATTGGGACCCTTCATTAGAGAGGAATGGGATTGGGGCCCCCCATTAGAGAGGGATAGGATTGGGATCCTCCATTAGAGAGGGATAGGATTGGGACCCCCCATTAGAGAGGGATAGGATTGGGATCCCCCATTAGAGAGGGATAGGATTGGGATCCTCCATTAGAGAGGGATAGGATTGGGACCCCCCATTAGAGAGGGATAGTATTGGGATCCTCCATTAGAGAGGGTTAGGATTGGGATCCTCCGTTAGAGAGGGATAGGATTGGGACCCTCAATTAGAGAGGGACAGGATTGCGACCCCCCATTAGAGAGGGATAGGATTGGGATCCTCCATTAGAGAGGGATAGGATTGTGATCCTCCATTAGAGAGGGACAGGATTGGGACCCCCCATTAGAGAGGGATAGGATTGGGATCCCCCATTAGAGAGGGATAGGATTGGGATCCTCCATTAGAGAGGGATAGGATTGGGACCCCCCATTAGAGAGGGATAGTATTGGGATCCTCCATTAGAGAGGGTTAGGATTGGGATCCTCCGTTAGAGAGGGATAGGATTGGGATCCTCCATTAGAGAGGGATAGGATTGTGATCCTCCATTAGAGAGGGACAGGATTGGGACCCCCCATTAGAGAGGGATAGGATTGGGATCCTCCATTAGAGAGGGATAGGATTGGGACCCCCCATTAGAGAGGGATAGTATTGGGATCCTCCATTAGAGAAGGTTAGGATTGGGATCCTCCGTTAGAGAGGGATAGGATTGGGATCCTCAATTAGAGAGGGATAGGATTGTGATCCTCCATTAGAGAAGGACAGGATTGGGACCCCCCATTAGAGAGGGATAGGATTGGGATCCTCCATTAGAGAGGGATAGGATTGGGATCCTCAATTAGAGAGGGACAGGATTGCGACCCCCCATTAGAGAGGGATAGGATTGGGATCCTCCATTAGAGAGGGATAGGATTGGGATCCTCAATTAGAGAGGGACAGGATTGCGACCCCCCATTAGAGAGGGATAGGATTGGGATCCTCCATTAGAGAGGGATAGGATTGTGATCCTCCATTAGAGAGGGACAGGATTGGGACCCCCCATTAGCGAGGGATAGGATTGGGATCCCCCATTAGAGAGGGATAGGATTGGGATCCTCCATTAGAGAGGGATAGGATTGGGACCCCCCATTAGAGAGGGATAGTATTGGGATCCTCCATTAGAGAGGGTTAGGATTGGGATCATCCGTTAGAGAGGGATAGGATTGGGATCCTCCATTAGAGAGGGATAGGATTGTGATCCTCCATTAGAGAGGGACAGGATTGGGACCCCCCATTAGAGAGGGATAGGATTGGGATCCTCCATTAGAGAGGGATATGATTGGGACCCCCCATTAGAGAGGGATAGTATTGGGATCCTCCATTAGAGAGGGTTAGGATTGGGATCCTCCGTTAGAGAGGGATAGGATTGGGATCCTCAATTAGAGAGGGACAGGATTGCGACCCCCCATTAGAGAGGGATAGGATTGGGATCCTCCATTAGAGAGGGATAGGATTGTGATCCTCCAGTAGAGAGGGACAGGATTGGGACCCCCCATTAGAGAGGGATAGGATTGGGATCCTCCATTAGAGAGGGATATGATTGGGATCCCCCATTAGAGAGGGATAGGATTGGGATCCTCCATTAGAGAGGGATATGATTGGGATCCTCCATTAGAGAGGGATAGGATTGGGATCCTCCATTAGAGAGGGATAGGATTGGGATCCTCCATTAGAGAGGGATATGATTGGGATCCTCCATTAGAGAGGGATAGGATTGGGATCCTCCATTAGAGAGGGATAGGATTGGCACCCCCCATTAGAGAGAGATAGGATTGGGATCCTCCATTAGAGAGGGATAGGATTGGGATCTTCCATTAGAGAAGGGGTGTGGGGGCCCCTCTGTATTTAGACAAAAGGGGGGGGGGGGTGAAAAAGGGAAAAAAGAGGCCATGTTATTTATTTGGGTCCTAATGTAAATATATGTAATGGACCCACTGATTGGGACCCTTCATTAGAGAGGAATGGGATTTGGGCCCCCCATTAGAGAGGGATAGGATTGGGATCCTCCATTAGAGAGGGATAGGATTGGGACCCCCCATTAGAGAGGGATAGGATTGGGATCCTCCATTAGAGAGGGATAGGATTGTGATCCTCCATTAGAGAGGGACAGGATTGGGACCCCCCATTAGAGAGGGATAGGATTGGGATCCTCCATTAGAGAGGGATATGATTGGGATCCCCCATTAGAGAGGGATAGGATTGGGATCCTCCATTAGAGAGGGATAGGATTGGGATCCTCCATTAGAGAGGGATAGGATTGGGATCCTCCATTAGAGAGGGATAGGATTGGGATCCTCCATTAGAGAGGGATAGGATTGGCACCCCCCATTAGAGAGAGATAGGATTGGGATCCTCCATTAGAGAGGGATAGGATTGGGATCTTCCATTAGAGAAGGGGGGTGGGGGCCCCTCTGTGTTTAGACAAACCCATTACATCATTAGGGAAATTGCTTATTTAGGATGAGCCTATGTTTTGTTTCCACAGATGAAGGGGGAAACGACATGCTTGAGTTAGTACTGATATCAGGAGGATTACTGGCTTCAACTGAGCACTTAAGGCCCTTTGGATGAATGGCAACAACAAAAATACAACCTCAAAAAAAAAATTGTATGAGAGGACCAATTGATAAACAAATTGTTCTTACACATACACATACTATAGCTATGATATAAAATGATATGGGTGGAAAATGATTAAAAAAAAAATATGGAGGTATACAGACAACAACAATTTGAGGTCCTTTGTATGGGGAGGCAGGGTAGTAGCCTAGTGGTTAGAGCGTTGGACTAGTAACCGGAAGGTAAACAAGAGAACCCTCATAATTATTGAAACAGCACAGATGTCCGTGGTCGTGTACAATAGCATTTCGTATTGGGCAAGTCCAGATAGTCCCTCGCTGTTTCAGTCCATTGTCCAGTCCACGTTTGGTGCCTGATGAACACAGCCCTTAAATGTGTGCTATACAGTGCCTTCAGAAAGTATTCACACCCAGTGACTTTTGTCACATTTTCTCGTGTTACGGCCTGAATTGTAAATGATTTACATTTAGATTTTATGTCAATGGCCTACAAACAATAACCCATAGATATCCCATAGCAACTGTGGTTTTAGAAGTTGGGGGGCGGGGGGGGGGGGGGGGGGGTGTTTATACAGTACCAGTCAAAAGTTTGGACACACCTACTCAATCAAGGGTTTTTCCTTATTTTTCCTACTTTCTACATTGTAGAATAATAGTGTATTTTTCAAAACTATTAAATAACACACATGGAAATATGTATTAACAAAAACAAGTGTTAAACAAATCAAAATATATTGTAGATTTTAGATTCTTCAAAGATAAATAATGATTTTTTTTCCCGTCTTAATGCGTTTGCGACAATCAGTTGTGTTGTGACAAGGTAGGGATGGTTTAGAGAAGATAACCCTATTCGGTAAATTACCAAGTCCATATTGTGGCAAGAACAACTCAAATAAGCAAAGAGAAACAACAGTCCATCAATACTTTAAGACACGGGGGTCAGTCAATACTTTAAGACACGGGGGTCAGTCAATACTTTAAGACACGGGGGTCAGTCAATACTTTAACACACGGGGGTCAGTCAATACTTTAAGACACGGGGGTCAGTCAATACTTTAAGACACGGGGGTCAGTCAATACTTTAAGACACGGGGTCAGTCAATACTTTAAGACACGGGGGTCAGTCAATACTTTAAGACATGGGGGTCAGTCAATACTTTAAGACACGGGGGTCAGTCAATACTTTAAGACACGGGGGTCAGTCAATACTTTAAGACACGGGGGTCAGTCAATACTTTAAGACACGGGGGTCAGTCAATACTTTAAGACACGGGGTCAGTCAATACTTTAAGACACGGGGTCAGTCAATACTTTAAGACACTGGGGTCAGTCAATACTTTAAGACACGGGGGTCAGTCAATACTTTAAGACACGGGGTCAGTCAATACTTTAAGACACGGGGGTCAGTCAATACTTTAAGACACGGGGTCAGTCAATACTTTAAGACACGGGGGTCAGTCAATACTTTAAGACACGGGGTCAGTCAATACTTTAAGACACGGGGGTCAGTCAATACTTTAAGACACAGGGGGTCAGTCAATACTTTAAGACACGGGGTCAGTCAATACTTTAAGACACGGGGGTCAGTCAATACTTTAAGACACGGGGGTCAGTCAATACTTTAAGACACGGGGTCAGTCAATACTTTAAGACACGGGGGTCAGTCAATACTTTAAGACACGGGGGTCAGTCAATACTTTAAGACACGGGGTCAGTCAATACTTTAAGACACGGGGGTCAGTCAATACTTTAAGACACGGGGGTCAGTCAATACTTTAAGACACGGGGGTCAGTCAATACTTTAAGACACGGGGGTCAGTCAATACTTTAAGACACGGGGGTCAGTCAATACTATAAGACACAGGGGTCAGTCAATACTTTAAGACACGAGGGTCAGTCAATACTTTAAGACACGGGGGTCAGTCAATACTTTAAGACACGGGGTCAGTCAATACTTTAAGACACGGGGGTCAGTCAATACTTTAAGACACGGGGGTCAGTCAATACTTTAAGACACGGGGGTCAGTCAATACTTTAAGACACGGGGGTCAGTCAATACTTTAAGACACGGGGGTCAGTCAATACTTTAAGACACGGGGTCAGTCAATACTTTAAGACACGGGGTCAGTCAATACTTTAAGACACTGGGGTCAGTCAATACTTTAAGACACGGGGGTCAGTCAATACTTTAAGACACGGGGTCAGTCAATACTTTAAGACACGGGGGTCAGTCAATACTTTAAGACACGGGGTCAGTCAATACTTTAAGACACGGGGGTCAGTCAATACTTTAAGACACGGGGTCAGTCAATACTTTAAGACACGGGGGTCAGTCAATACTTTAAGACACAGGGGGTCAGTCAATACTTTAAGACACGGGGTCAGTCAATACTTTAAGACACGGGGGTCAGTCAATACTTTAAGACACGGGGGTCAGTCAATACTTTAAGACACGGGGTCAGTCAATACTTTAAGACACGGGGGTCAGTCAATACTTTAAGACACGGGGGTCAGTCAATACTTTAAGACACGGGGTCAGTCAATACTTTAAGACACGGGGGTCAGTCAATACTTTAAGACACGGGGGTCAGTCAATACTTTAAGACACGGGGGTCAGTCAATACTTTAAGACACGGGGGTCAGTCAATACTTTAAGACACGGGGGTCAGTCAATACTATAAGACACAGGGGTCAGTCAATACTTTAAGACACGAGGGTCAGTCAATACTTTAAGACACGGGGGTCAGTCAATACTTTAAGACACGGGGTCAGTCAATACTTTAAGACACGGGGGTCAGTCAATACTTTAAGACACGGGGGTCAGTCAATACTTTAAGACACGGGGGTCAGTCAATACTTTAAGACACGGGGGTCAGTCAATACTTTAAGACACGGGGGTCAGTCAATACTTTAAGACACAGGGTCAGTCAATACTTTAAGACACGGGGGTCAGTCAATACTTTAAGACACGGGGTCAGTCAATACTTTAAGACACGGGGGTCAGTCAATACTTTAAGACACGGGGGTCAGTCAATACTTTAAGACACGGGGGTCAGTCAATACTTTAAGACACGGGGTCAGTCAATACTTTAAGACACGGGGGTCAGTCAATACTTTAAGACACGGGGGTCAGTCAATACTTTAAGACACGGGGGTCAGTCAATACTTTAAGACATGGGGTCAGTCAATGCGGGTACTTTGAAAGTACAGTCGCAAAAACCATCAAGCATTATGGTGAAACTGGCTCTCAGGAGGACTGCCACAGGAAGGGAAGACCCAGAGTTACCTCTGCTGCTGAGGATACGTTGCCAGGAGGACTGCCACAGGAAGGGAAGACCCAGAGTTACCTCCGCTGCTGAGGATACGTTGCCAGGAGGACTGCCACAGGAAGGGAAGACCCAGAGTTACCTCCGCTGCTGAGGATACGTTGCCAGGAGGACTGCCACAGGAAGGGAAGACCCAGAGTTACCTCCGCTGCTGAGGATACGTTCATTAGAGTTAACTGTCTCTCATGAGGACTGCCACAGGAAGGGAAGACCCAGAGTTACCTCCGCTGCTGAGGATACGTTGCCAGGAGGACTGCCACAGGAAGGGAAGACCCAGAGTTACATCCGCTGCTGAGGATACGTTCATTAGAGTTAACTGGCTCTCATGAGGACTGCCACATGAAGTGAAGACCCAGAGTTACCTCCGCTGCTGAGGATACGTTCATTAGAGTTAACTGTCTCTCATGAGGACAGCCACAGGAAGGGAAGACCCAGAGTTAACTGTCTCTCATGATGACTGCCACAGGAAGGGAAGACCCAGAGTTACCTCCGCTGCTGAGGATACGTTCATTAGAGTTAACTGTCTCTCATGAGGATCGCCACAGGAAGGGAAGACCCAGAGTTACCTCCGCTGCTGAGGATACATTCATTAGAGTTAACTGTCTCTCATGAGGACTGCCACAGGAAAGGAAGACCCAGAGTTACCTCTGCTGCAGAGGATACGTTCATTAGAGTTAACTGTCTCTCATGAGGACAGCCACAGGAAGGGAAGACCCAGAGTTACCTCCGCTGCAGAGGATACGTTCATTAGAGTTAACTTCACCTCAGATTGCAGCCAAAATAAATGCTTCACAGAGTTCAAGAAACAGACACATCTCAACATCAACTGTTCAGAGGAGACTACGTGAATCAGGCCTTCATGGTCGAATTGCTGGAAAGAAACCACTACTAAAGGACACCAAAATGAAGAGACTTGCTTGGGCCAAGAAACACGAGCAATGGACATTAGACCAGTGGAAATCTGTCCTTTGCTCTGAAGATTCCAAATTTGAGATTTTTGATTCCAACCGACGTGTCTTTGTGAGACGCAGAGTGAACGGATGATCTCTGCATGTATGGTTCCCACCGTGGAGCATGGAGGAGGAGGTGTGATGGTGTAGGGGGTGCTTTGCTGGTGACTGTCTGTGATATATTTAGAATTCAAGGCTTATTTAACCAGGATGACTACCACAGCATTCTGCAGAGATACGCCATCCCATCTGGTTTGCGCTTAGTGGGACTATCATTTGTTTTTCAACAGAAAAATGACCCAACACATCTCCAGGCTGTGAAAAGGCTATTTGACCATGAAGGGGAGTGAGAGAGTGCTGCATCAGATGACCTGACCTCCACAATCACCTGACCTCACCCCAGTGGAGATGGTTTGGGTTGAGTTGAACCGCAGAGTGAGGGAAAAGCATCCAACAAGTGCTCAGCATATGTGCTCAGCATTCCAGGTGAAGCTGGTTGAGAGAATGCCAAGAGTGTGCAAAACTGTCATGAAGGCAAAAGGTGGCTAATATGAAGAATCTAAAATACAAAATGTGTTTAACACTTTTTTGGTTACTACATTATTCTATATATGTTATTTCATAGTTTTGATGTCTTCACTATTCTACAATGTAGAAAATAGTAAAAATAAAGAAAAACCATTGAATGACTAAGTGTGTCAAACTTTTGACAGGTAATGTATGTTTTGTTTTAGTACACATTTTTATCCAGACAGATAAAACAGCCTACCCAACTGCTCAGAGGCGTCCACATGGTCATAAAGAACACCTTTGCGTTGTTTTGTTTCACATTCCTAAAATAAAACTTGGAGATAAAAATATATAATTTAGAATGTGACATGTCCCCCCTGTCCCCAGTGTTAGCTGTGCCCCATGCCCCATAATATCAAAGTGGAATTATGTTTTTATGATAAAAAATAAATAAATAAAATGTATTAAAACTATAAAGCTGAAATGTCTTCAGTCAATAAGTATTAAACTCCTTTCTTATGGCCTAAATAAGTTCAGGAGTAAAAATATGCTTAACAAGTCACATGATAAGTTGCATGGACTCCTTCTCTGTGTAATAATAGTGTTTTGTGTCCAATCCACAGGACGGTTGAGCTAACATAGGCTAATGCGATTAGCATGAGGTTGTAAGTAACAATAAAATTTCCCAGGACATAGACATATCTGATATTGGCAGAAAGCTTAAATTATTGTTAATGTAACTGCACTGTCCAATTTACAGTAGCTATTACAATGAAATAATACCATTCTATTGTTAGAGGAGAGTGCACAATTTGAACATGAAAAGTTAATAATAAACTAATTAGGCACATTTGGGCAGTCTTGTTACAACATTTTGAACAGAAATTCAATGGTTCATTGGATCAGTCTAAAATGTTTCTTTTTATTTTTTATTTGTGTTATCTTTTACCAGATCTATTGTGTTACATTCACCTACATTCCTTTCACATTTCCACAAACGTCAAAGTGTTTCCTTTCAAATGGTACCAAGCACATGCATATCCTTGCTTCAGGGCCGGAGCTACAGACAGTTGGATTTGGGTATATCATTTTAGGATGAAAATTGAAAAAAAGGGGTGGATCCTTAAGAGGTTTTAATTACACTTTGGATGGTGAATCATTACACCCGGTCACTACAAAGATGCAGGCGTCCTTCCTAAATCAGTTGCCAGAGAGGAATGAAACCGCTCAGGGATTTCACCATGAGGCCAATGGTGACTTTAAAACATTTACAGAGTTAAATGGCTGTGATAGGAGAAAACTGAGGATGGATCAACAACATTGTAGTTACTCCACAATACTAACCTAAAATGACAGAGTGAAAAGACAGAAGCTTGTACAGAATAAAACTATTCCAAAACATACATCCTGTTGGCAATTAGGCACTAAAGTAAAACTGCTAAAAATGTGGCAAAGCAATTAACTACTATTGACTGTTCTCAAAACAAAGTGTTGTTTGGGGCAAATCCAACACGACACATCACTGAGTAGCATATTTTGGTGGTGGTTGCATCATGTTATTGGTATGCTTGTCATTGGCAAGGAGTAGGAAGTATTTTTTTAATAAAAAAAAGGAATAGAGCTAAGCAGAGGCAAAATTCTTTGAGGAAAACCTTGTTCAGTCTGATTTATAAGAGACACTGGGAGATGAATTCACCTTTCAGCGGTGCAATAACCTAAAACACAAGGCAAAATATACACTGAAGTTGCTTACGAAGATGACATTACAAAGACAACATTTAATGTTCCTGAGTGGCCTAATTACAGTTTTGACTTAAAATCGACAAGATTTGAAAATGGCTGTCTGGCAATGATACACAACCAACTTGACAGAGCTTGATGAATAAATATTGTACAATCCAGGTGTGCAAAGCTCTTAGAGACTTACCCAGAAAGACAGCTATAATCCCTGTCAAAGATGCCTCTAAGGAGGTTGAATATGTATGTAATCAACATATATTATGTTTCTTGCACATTGACATGACAGAGTATTTTACTTAGATCGTTGACAAAACAAACAAAAAAAAAGACAAATCCATTTTAAATCCCACCTTGTAAGACAACAAAATGTGGAAAAAGTCAAGATGTGTGAATACTTTCTGAAGGGCGATGTATGCGGGCAGGCTGCGACAGAGAGTGCAGGAGAAATAGTACCCAGTCAATCCTTTCTCCAGCTGGGGAGAATTTAGCCACAGGCTGCAGGCTCTGCATGAGTCCTCGTAATTGGCTCAATTCAGAGGGATTTATCAATTTTCAAATTCAAATGTATATTGTCTGGTTTGCATTCCGCAGAAAGGATAGGCTACGTATTCACAGGCGGAGGGACTACTTAATAAAACACTGCAGGAACAGAACAGTAGATTCCAGGCTACCTATTCACAGACTGTGGGACAACTTAATAAAAATCATGCACGAACAGAACTTCTGTGACAGAAGAGATTCCAGTTATATCCAAGAGTGAACTATGGAGAACCAAGAAAGAGCTACGGAGATTTAAGAATGAACTATGGCTCTCTGAAAAAGAGCTGGAGAGCGTGTGAGATACAATTAGTCAGAACCTAGACGATTCGCAAAAATAACTACATTACCTAAACATGAGTGTATAGTGGCGGAAAGTGTGGTCAGATACATTTGGTTCTGCTAAATCACGCATCTTCAGTTTTGGTTGAGAACATAGACAGTTTGGACCTTTCAAATAGTATACACAGGCTCTTTGGAATGAAAAAGGAACTACTCTTAGAAAAAAATGGTTCCAATATAGTTTTTTGGTAGGAGAACCCTTTTTGGTTCCAGGTAGAACCCAGAAGGATTTCCACTTGGAACCGAAATGGTTCTTCCTGGAAGCAAAAGGGTTTTTGAAAGGGTTGTCCTATGTGGACCCTTTTTTCTGTTCTAGACAGCACATTTTTTTTTTATCTAAGAGTGTATTAAAACCAGATGTTGGACTCATCAGATATTCTGCATCAATAAACAGATTCACAAAGCTAAGAGATTAGCAGAATTCTTACTGGTGCCTATGTGTCTGGCGTTGTACAGAAAAAACCTGTCAGAATAGATTGTTTGTCGAATCTAGTGATTAGCCAACTAAAACTGCATGCTTGTCAACTTGTGGGGTCTCTACTTTGACCAATGACCGTGGTTTGGTATCTCAACCAGACAGTGTGACAAGGAAAAGGATGTTTTTTTTTTGTTGAAAACAAGAAATATAATGTCACATCCTACAGTCATATGAATGTGTGTATTCTACAGTATATAGTGTACAGTACATACGATCTGTACAGTATATAAGAGATTAAAGGAACCTGATCAATCTAAAAACAGGTATATATAGCGTATCTCCCCCTGAAGAGATACCGGATCAAACAGGAAATACCTGATCAATCTAAAAACAGGTATATATAGCGTATCCCCCCTGAAGAGATACCGGATCAAACAGGAAATACCTGATCAATCTAAAAACAGGTATATATAGCGTATCTCCCCCTGAAGAGATACCGGATCAAACAGGAAATACCTGATCAATCTAAAAACAGGTATATATAGCGTATCCCCCCTGAAGAGATACCGGATCAAACAGGAAATACCTGATCAATCTAAAAACAGGTATATATAGCGTATCCCCCCTGAAGAGATACCGGATCAAACAGGAAATACCTGATCAATCTAAAAACAGGTATATATAGCGTATCTCCCCCTGAAGAGATACCGGATCAAACAGGAAATACCTGATCAATCTAAAAACAGTTATATATAGCGTATCCCCCCCGAAGAGATACCGGATCAAACAGGAAATACCTGATCAATCTAAAAACAGGTATATATAGCGTATCTCCCCCTGAAGAGATACCTGATCAATCAGGAAATACCTGATCAATCAGGAAATACCTGATCAATCTAAAAACAGGTATATATAGCGTATCCCCCCCGAAGAGATACCGGATCAAACAGGAAATACCTGATCAATCTAAAAACAGGTATATATAGCGTATCCCCCCCGAAGAGATACCGGATCAAACAGGAAATACCTGATCAATCTAAAAACAGGTACATATAGCGTATCTCCCCCTGAAGCGATTGAAGGAAATACCTGAGAGAGTTCTAAAATCAGGGGCACTCTTTTTCCCTTTTCCCCTGACCTACCAGTGCAGCCAGACTAGCCCGAAGTGTCCTTGTGCTAACAGGCAGTCTGCAAGGCAGTCTGCCAACGCATTTGATGGAGGCCAAACAGCTGGTCCTATAACTCACCTGGTCCTAAAACTTAGCTGGCCTGGTCCCAACTTAGCTTTAAATTGATGACCCCCTGCCCCCCCCCCCCCCCCCATTTTGTTTTTACACTGCTGCTACTCGCTGTTTATTATTGATGCCTAGTCCTTTCATAAATTACCTGGACTAACCTGTACCCACGCACGTTGACTCGGTACCGGTACCCTCCGTTTATAGCCGCGTTATTGTTCTGTCATTTTCTTGCGTTATTATTTTTTAGGTTTTTTACTTTAGTTTATTTAGTAAATATTTGTTTAATTATATTTCTTGGACTGAATTATTGGTTAATAAGGACTTGTAAGTAATACCTTCACGGTAAGGTCTACCTACAGCTGTTGTATTCGGCGCATGTGACTAATACAAATTGTTTGATTTGATTTGACAAGGAGGTGACTGAAAACGTCGTTGTGTTGTTTAATGCTAGAAACCACTTTACAAAATAAAATGCATCATTATTCCCATACCATTATTACAGAGAAAGACACATTATGCTACCCTCTGCCTATTGGCTACATAGTTTATTCAAGCCTGTTTCAAAATACAACACTGCCCCTTTAAGAGAAAAGCTCTTTGACTCACTTTTCAAATATAGAAATGCACACATGTTGTGTTCTTGTAGGAAACAATTACTCCCCCATTACTGACTACAAATTATCTATAGCTGGGCTAATAACTCTGTAACTAGCAAAGAATATGAACAAATGTATAAATGTGCACCTCGCTACATGTAGCTAGCTATCTATTTGATTTAAAAACAAGCTCATCTACCTATGACTGCTCATGCTGTAAAGACAGTGGCAAAGGTCTATTTGCATAACGGTCAACTGAAGCTCTGATTGGTCCTAATAATTCAGATGGTCCTGTAACTCAGCTGGTCCTATAACTCATCTGGACCTACAGTATATCACAAAAGTGAGTACACCCCTCACATTTTTGTAAATATTTGAGTATATCTTTTCATGTGACAACACTGAAGAAATTACACTTTGCTTCAATGTAAAGTAGTGAGTGTACAGCATGTATAACAGTGTAAATTTGGTGTCCCCTCAAAATAACTCAACACACAGCCATTAATGTCTCAACCATTCTAGTTTTCAATAATGTATTAGAAATGGATGTGAACTAATGACAAAAGCATACCAAACAGCACAATCTATTGTGATCTTCAAGCCATTTCTAGTCGATCACCCAACATCTCTGTAGAAAAGCCAACGATAAAGGCTTGCGATTCTTTTTGTTGTTGGTGATTTGCTGTTGGCACTTATTTTAAAGCCCTGGGCACCAGGTAGGCAAAGTGTTATCTATTTGAACCATTTCATTTGTTTGAAAGACAACCCGGGCCGGGAGAGCTGTGGCTAAATCGTGTTTGCCTACTGCACTGCCTTTCTTTACCTTTCTTTAACCAGGCAAGTCAGTTAAGAACAAATTCTTATTTTCAATGACAATGCCCGTTCAGGGGCAGAATGACAGATTTGCACCTTGTCAACGCAGGGATTTGAACTTGCAACCTTTCAGTTACTAGTCCAACGCTCTAACCACTAGTCTACCCTGCCGCTCAATCAGACAGTTCAAGTCACCGTGCCTACAGCTTCCATGACCTCAGCCACAGCAAAGTTTCATACTAGCCTACTTGAGATGTCATAACTTTTAAAAGCATGACCAGAGAGAGAGACTGTCAAAGAATACACGAAGAGCTCCTATTTTTACGAGTGAGGTCATTTCTATGTTTTTATTCAGCTCTGCCAACACTGTTTTTATTCAACACGATTACAAAACATAAAACACTCTTCTCCCTACTTCCACTCGCGCTGCAGCTGCAATGAAAGAGTTGGCAAGTGTATCGATAGCCCTGCATTTTTATTATTAATAGCAGCTCGTTGTGTATTTTATTATCAAGGAATATTCCACTTCTTCTGGTCATAGGAACAACATGAATTAGTGTCCCCTCTCTCTGGTTAATCTCACAGGAGTCGGAGGAAGGAGAGAGCAGGGACTGTGAGGCAAACCCTCTGCTGCTTTCTCCCTCCCTCCGTTGAATCTAATGCCCTGTAGAAAACAACTGGAAACGCTGAAATCTACGACTTCCAACTTCAGTGAGTTCAAGTCAACTGGGAACGCTGAAATCTACGACTTCCAACTTCAGTGAGTTCAAGACAACTGGGAACGCTGAAATCTACGACTTCCAACTTCAGTGAGTTCAAGTCAACTGGGAACGCTGAAATCTACGACTTCCAACTTCAGTGAGTTCAAGACAACTGGGAACGCTGAAATCTACGACTTCCAACTTCAGTGAGTTCAAGTCAACTGGGAACGCTGAAATCTACGACTTCCAACTTCAGTGAGTTCAAGAACTAGTAAAACAAAAAAAGAGTTTTGAACAGCCATCCATCTCGGAATTCCAAGTCGTAACCTCAGGTATCTTTCTAGAGCTCTGACTTTGCGACCTGAAGAATACCGATGTCATGATTTGACTACATTTCCCAATGTCTTGAAAGCACCATGACCATCAGATGCAGTTCAGTAAAACAGAAAAATAAAAATGTATGCTCAGCTGTGCCTCGCAAGTGCTACACCAACTGATCTATTTTGTTAACAAAATTCAAGTTTAGAAATATTATTTCTAAGAAGAACAATGTTGGCAGGCAAGACATATATATATATAATGTGTTCATGTATTTTTTTTTTTTTTTACCTTCAGTTATTTTTTTGAATTTGACCCCTTTTTCTCCCCAATTTCGTGGTATCCAATTGTTTTAGTAGCTACTATCTTGTCTCATCGCTACAACTCGGGAGAGACAGGCTCGGGAGAGACGAAGGTTGAAAGTCATGCGTGCTCCAATACACAACGAAGGCCTCCCGGGTGGCGCAGTGGTTAAGGGTGCTGTACTGCAGCGCCAGCTGTGCCATCAGAGACTCTGGGTTCGCGCCCAGGCTCTGTTGTGACCGGGAGGTCTGTTGGGCGACGCACAATTGGCCTAGCGTCGCCCGTGTTAGGGAGGGCTTGGCCGGTAGGGATGTCCTTGTCTCATCGCGCACCAGGGACTCCTGTGGCGGGCCGTGCGCGCTAACCAAGGTTGCCAGGTGCATGGTGTTTCCTCCGACACATTGGTGTGGCTGGCTTCCAGATTGAATGCGTTACGAAGCAGTGTGGCTTGGCCCGGGTGACGCTAGGCCAATTGTGCGTCTCCCAACGGACCTCCCGGTCACGACAGAGCCTGGGCACGAACCCAGAGTCTCTGATGGCACAGCTGGCACTGCGCCACCCGGGAACCTTCATTGAACTACTGAACTACTAATTGGTCTTATCAGGTTAATACTCATTTTGAGCGAAAAAAAAATCTCAGCTTGCTTTTTGACTGCGAAAGTGATCTTGACTCAGAAAAAAAAAATGTGTGACCTCTGACCTCTACATCTTAGACAATAGCCCACCACATCAATACAGCACATGTAGCATACATCACGTAACCCAACGAGTTTGGTACCAACATCATCTTTCCCAGCTGCATCCCTTTGATGACATGTGTAGCGGATGGACCCGTGTTTCTCTTCGTTCCCCTTGTGGACTATCCGTCTCCTGTTTTCCCGATGCGCCACACATGGGTGGGACTTAATTCATGGCCCACATTGGGCTGTAACAGAACTCATCACTCCAGTCAGGGCCTCTTTAAATCAGTCTGAACGCTTTCCCAAATGTCTTGTCTGAAAGCCGTGTGGTTGGGTTTCAGGGAAGCAGGCCAGACCATGAATCCAACGTCGATGGCGTACGACTAACAAAAGTAAACATTTCAACAACAACAACAAAAAACCACTTCAAACTGAGTAGATGAGCCATTTTATTCATCCTCAAATCACTGTGTCAAAAGGTAACATGCTCTGTGTTCCAGTGGAGATTAGAGTGGACAAACTCAACATGCTCTGTGTTCCAGTGGACATTAGAGTGGACTAACTCAACATGCTCTGTGTTCCAGTGGAGATTAGAGTGGACTAACTCAACATGCTCTGTGTTCCAGTGGAGATTAGAGTGGATTAACTCAACATGCTCTGTGTTCCAGTGGACATTAGAGTGGACTAACTCAACATGCTCTGTGTTCCAGTGGAGATTAGAGTGGATTAACTCAACATGCTCTGTCTTCCAGTGGACATTAGAGTGGACTAACTCAACATGCTCTGTGTTCCAGTGGAGATTAGAGTGGACTAACTCAACATGCTCTGTGACCAGTGGAGATTAGAGTGGACTAACTCAACATGCTCTGTGTTCCAGTGGAGATTAGAGTGGACTAACTCAACATGCTCTGTGTTCCAGTGGACATTAGAGTGGACTAACTCAACATGCTCTGTGTTCCATTGGAGATTAGAGTGGACTAACTCAATATGCTCTGTGTTCCAGTGGAGATTAGAGTGGACTAACTCAACATGCTCTGTGTTCCAGTGGACATTAGAGTGGACTAACTCAACATGCTCTGTGTTCCAGTGGAGATTAGAGTGGACTAACTCAACATGCTCTGTGTTCCAGTGGAGATTAGAGTGGATTAACTCAACATGCTCTGTGTTCCAGTGGACATTAGAGTGGACATGCTCTGTGTTCCAGTGGAGATTAGAGTGGATTAACTCAACATGCTCTGTGTTCCAGTGGACATTAGAGTGGACTAACTCAACATGCTCTGTGTTCCAGTGGAGATTAGAGTGGACTAACTCAACATGCTCTGTGTTCCAGTGGACATTAGAGTGGACTAACTAAACATGCTCTGTGTTCCAGTGGAGATTAGAGTGGACTAACTCAACATGCTCTGTGTTCCAGTGGACATTAGAGTGGACTAACTCAACATGCTTTGTGTTCCAGTGGAGATTAGAGTGGACTAACTCAACATGCTCTGTGTTCCAGTGGAGATTAGAGTGGACTAACTCAACATGCTCTGTGTTCCAGTGGAGATTAGAGTGGACTAACTCAACATGCTCTGTGTTCCAGTGGAGATTAGAGTGGACTAACTCAACATGCTCTGTGTTCCAGTGGACATTAGAGTGGATTAACTCAACATGCTTTGTGTTCCAGTGGAGATTAGAGTGGACTAACTCAACATGCTCTGTGTTCCAGTGGAGATTAGAGTGGATTAACTCAACATGCTCTGTGTTCCAGTGGAGATTAGAGTGGACTAACTCAACATGCTCTGTGTTCCAGTGGACATTAGAGTGGACTAACTCAACATGCTTTGTGTTCCAGTGGAGATTAGAGTGGACTAACTCAATATGCTCTGTGTTCCATTGGAGATTAGAGTGGATTAACTCAACATGCTTTGTGTTCCATTGGAGATTAGAGTGGACTAACTCAACATGCTCTGTGTTCCAGTGGAGATTAGAGTGGACTAACTCAACATGCTCTGTGTTCCAGTGGAGATTAGAGTGGACAAACTCAACATGCTCTGTGTTCCAGTGGACATTAGAGTGGACTAACTCAACATGCTCTGTGTTCCAGTGGAGATTAGAGTGGACTAACTCAACATGCTCTGTGTTCCAGTGGAGATTAGAGTGGATTAACTCAACATGCTCTGTGTTCCAGTGGACATTAGAGTGGACTAACTCAACATGCTCTGTGTTCCAGTGGAGATTAGAGTGGATTAACTCAACATGCTCTGTGTTCCAGTGGACATTAGAGTGGACTAACTCAACATGCTCTGTGTTCCAGTGGAGATTAGAGTGGACTAACTCAACATGCTCTGTGTTCCAGTGGACATTAGAGTGGACTAACTCAACATGCTCTGTGTTCCAGTGGAGATTAGAGTGGACTAACTCAACATGCTCTGTGTTCCAGTGGACATTAGAGTGGACTAACTCAACATGCTTTGTGTTCCAGTGGAGATTAGAGTGGACTAACTCAACATGCTCTGTGTTCCAGTGGACATTAGAGTGGACTAACTCAACATGCTCTGTGTTCCAGTGGAGATTAGAGTGGACTAACTCAACATGCTCTGTGTTCCAGTGGAGATTAGAGTGGATTAACTCAACATGCTTTGTGTTCCAGTGGAGATTAGAGTGGACTAACTCAACATGCTCTGTGTTCCAGTGGAGATTAGAGTGGATTAACTCAACATGCTCTGTGTTCCAGTGGAGATTAGAGTGGACTAACTCAACATGCTCTGTGTTCCAGTGGACATTAGAGTGGACTAACTCAACATGCTTTGTGTTCCAGTGGAGATTAGAGTGGACTAACTCAATATGCTCTGTGTTCCATTGGAGATTAGAGTGGATTAACTCAACATGTTTTGTGTTCCATTGGAGATTAGAGTGGATTAACTCAACATGCTTTGTGTTCCAGTGGAGATTAGAGTGGACTAACTCAACATGCTCTGTGTTCCAGTGGAGATTAGAGTGGACAAACTCAACATGCTCTGTGTTCCAGTGGACATTAGAGTGGACTAACTCAACATGCTGTGTGCCAGTGGAGATTAGAGTGGACTAACTCAACATGCTCTGTGTTCCAGTGGAGATTAGAGTGGACTAACTCAACATGCTCTGTGTTCCAGTGGACATTAGAGTGGACTAACTCAACATGCTTTGTGTTCCAGTGGAGATTAGAGTGGACTAACTCAACATGCTTTGTGTTCCAGTGGAGATTAGAGTGGACTAACTCAACATGCTCTGTGTTCCATTGGAGATTAGAGTGGATTAACTCAACATGCTTTGCTCTGTGTTCCAGTGGACATTAGAGTGGAATAACTCAATATGCTTTGTGTTCCATTGGAGATTAGAGTGGACTAACTCAACATACTCTGTGTTCCATTGGAGATTAGAGTGGACTAACTCAATATGCTCTGTGTTCCATTGGAGATTAGAGTGACTAACTCAATATGCTCTGTGTTCCATTGGAGATTAGAGTGGACTAACTCAATATGCTTTGTGTTCCATTGGAGATTAGAGTGGACTAACTCAATATGTCAATAATCCAGCGTGTCAATCTGTATTTTCTTAGTATCCTATAGATGACGTCCAGACGCACAAGAGTCAAACTATTAATAAAACAAATTCATCTGTATTCCAATCTGTTGCTCTGCTCTGGTTAGGTTTAGGGTTAAACTCTGTTGCTATGCTATGGTTAGGTTTAGGGTTAAACTCTGTTGCTATGCTATGGTTAGGTTTAGGGTTAAACTCTGTTGCTATGCTATGGTTAGGTTTAGGGTTAAACTCTGTTGCTATGCTATGGTTAGGTTTAGGGTTAAACTCTGTTGCTATGCTATGGTTAGGTTTAGGGTTAAACTCTGTTGCTAAGCTATGGTTAGGTTCAGGGTTAAACTCTGTTGCTATGCTATGGTTAGGTTTAGGGTTAAACTCTGTTGCTATGCTATGGTTAGGTTCAGGGTTAAACTCTGTTGCTATGCTATGGTTAGGTTCAGGGTTAAACTCTGTTGCTATGCTATGGTTAGGTTTAGGTTTAAACTCTGTTGCTATGCTATGGTTAGGTTCAGGGTTAAACTCTGTTGCTATGCTATGGTTAGGTTCAGGGTTAAACTCTGTTGCTATGCTATGGTTCGGTTTAGGGTTAATCTCTGTTGCTATGCTATGGTTAGGTTTAGGGTTAAACTCTGTTGCTATGCTATGGTTTTGGTTAGGTTTAGGGTTAGAGTAAAGTTTACTGTGGGATTAGAGTGACTAACTCAATATGCTCTGTGTTCCATTGGAGATTAGAGTGGACTAACTCAATATGCTCTGTGTTCCATTGGAGATTAGAGTGACTAACTCAATATGCTCTGTGTTCCATTGGAGATTAGAGTGGACTAACTCAATATGCTCTGTGTTCCATTGGAGATTAGAGTGGACTAACTCAATATGCTCTGTGTTCCATTGGAGATTAGAGTGGACTAACTCAATATGCTCTGTGTTCCATTGGAGATTAGAGTGGACTAACTCAATATGCTCTGTGTTCCATTGGAGATTAGAGTGACTAACTCAATATGCTCTGTGTTCCATTGGAGATTAGAGTGGACTAACTCAATATGCTTTGTGTTCCATTGGAGATTAGAGTGGACTAACTCAATATGCTTTGTGTTCCATTGGAGATTAGAGTGGACTAACTCAATATGTCAATAATCCAGCGTGTAAAACTGTATTTTCTTAGTATCCTATAGATGACGTCCAGACGCACAAGAGTCAAACTATTAATAAAACAAATTCATCTGTATTCCAATCTGTTGCTCTGCTCTGGTTAGGTTTAGGGTTAAACTCTGTTGCTATGCTATGGTTAGGTTTAGGGTTAAACTCTGTTGCTATGCTATGGTTAGGTTTAGGGTTAAACTCTGTTGCTATGCTATGGTTCGGTTTAGGGTTAAACTCTGTTGCTATGCTATGGTTCGGTTCAGGGTTAAACTCTGTTGCTATGCTATGGTTAGGTTTAGGGTTAAACTCTGTTGCTAAGCTATGGTTAGGTTCAGGGTTAAACTCTGTTGCTATGCTATGGTTAGGTTTAGGGTTAAACTCTGTTGCTATGCTATGGTTAGGTTTAGGGTTAAACTCTGTTGCTAAGCTATGGTTAGGTTCAGGGTTAAACTCTGTTGCTATGCTATGGTTAGGTTTAGGGTTAAACTCTGTTGCTATGCTATGGTTAGGTTTAGGGTTAAACTCCGTTGCTATGCTATGGTTCGGGTTAGGGTTCATCTCTGTTGCTATGCTATGGTTAGGTTTAGGGTTAAACTCTGTTGCTATGCTATGGTTAGGTTTAGGGTTAAACTCTGTTGCTAAGCTATGGTTAGGTTCAGGGTTAAACTCTGTTGCTATGCTATGGTTAGGTTTAGGGTTAAACTCCTTTGCTATGCTATGGTTTTGGTTAGGTTTAGGGTTAAACTCTGTTGCTATGCTATGGTTAGGTTTAGGGTTAAACTCTGTTGCTATGCTATGGTTTTGGTTAGGTTTAGGGTTAGAGTAAAGCTTACTGTGGGATTACAGTAATACAGTCAAATTTGAAGACTATCGTTTAAATCAGACATTTTATTAAATGGAAAAGGTATGCTGGTCCCCCAGGATTTACCTCGTGTTACAATGTTAGAACAAGCAGTCCCATTCGGGCTCACACCATCCCGAATGGGACCCTATCCCGAATGGGGTAGGCAACAACATCTCCTCCCCGCTGATCCTCAACACTGGGGCCCCACAAGGTTGCGTTCTGAGCCCTCTCCTGTACTCCCTGTTCACCCACGACTGCGTGGCCACGCACGCCTCCAACTCAATCATCAAGTTTGCGGACGACACAACAGTGGTAGGCTTGATTACCAACAACGATGAGACGGCCTACAGGGAGGAGGTGAGGGCCCTCGGAGTGTGGTGTCAGGAAATCAACCTCACACTCAACGTCAACAAAACTAAGGAGATGATTGTGGACTTCAGGAAACAGCAGAGGGAACACCCCCCTATCCACATCGATGGAACAGTAGTGGAGAGGGTAGCAAGTTTTAAGTTCCTCGGCATACACATCACAGACAAACTGAATTGGTCCACTCACACAGACAGCATCGTGAAGAAGGCGCAGCAGCGCCTCTTCAACCTCAGGAGGCTGAAGAAATTCGGCTTGTCACCAAAAGCACTCACAAACTTCTACAGATGCACAATCGAGAGCATCCTGGCGGGCTGTATCACCGCCTGGTATGGCAACTGCACCGCCCTCAACCGTAAGGCTCTCCAGAGGGTAGTGAGGTCTGCACAACGCATCACCGGGGGCAAACTACCTGCCCTCCAGGACACCTACACCACCCGATGTCACAGGAAGGCCATAAAGATCATCAAGGACATCAACCACCCGAGCCACTGCCTGTTCACCCCGCTATCATCCAGAAGGCGAGGTCAGTACAGGTGCATCAAAGCTGGGACCGAGAGACTGAAAAACAGCTTCTATCTCAAGGCCATCAGACTGTTAAACAGCCACCACTAACACTGAGTGGCTGCTGCCAACACACTGACACTGACTCAACTCCAGCCACTTTAATAATGGGAATTGATGGGAAATGATGTAAACATATCACTAGCCACTTTAAACAATGCTACCTTATATAAATGTTACTTACCCTACATTATTCATCTCATATGCATACGTATATACTGTACTCTATATCATCGACGGTATCCTTATGTAATACATGTATCACTAGCCACTTTATACTATACTATGCCACTTTGTTTACATACTCATCTCATTTGTACATACTGTACCCGATACCATCTACTGTATCTTGCCTATGCTGCTCTGTACCATCACTCATTCATATATCCTTATGTACATATTCTTTATCCCCTTACACTGTGTACAAGACAGTAGTTTTGGAATTGTTAGTTAGATTACTTATTATTACTGCATTGTCGGAACTAGAAGCACAAGCATTTCGCTACACTCGCATTAACATCTGCTAACCATGTGTATGTGACAAATAAAATTTGATTTGATTTGATTTGATTTGATCATCTTCTCCTTCCCTGTCATTACACTTAATTTCCTTCCACTGGAGCACTGATGTCCTCTGACTCACCTAGTGACTGGTTACACTGTCTAAAGAAACATTAATCCTTTCCAGACTGCATTGGGGGTAGCTACAGTGGCATTTAGTCAGGATCCTCTCAAATGCCCCCTTTCTCTAGAGAAGACCTGGATCATGTTCAATATGCCTCCTCTCCCTAGAGACCTGGGTAATGTTCAATATGCCTCCTCTCTCTAGAGACCTGGGTAATGTTCAATATGCCCCTCTCTCTAGAGACCTGGATCATGTTCAATATGCCTCCTCTCCCTAGAGAATACCTAGATAATGTTTAATATGCGTTCTCTCCCTAGAGACCTGGGTCATGTTCAATATGCCTCCTTTCTCTAGAGAAGACCTGGATCATGTTCAATATGCCTCCTCTCCCTAGAGACCTGGGTCATGTTCAATATGCCTCCTTTCTCTAGAGAAGACCTGGGTAATGTTCAATATGCCCCTCTCTCTAGAGACCTGGATCATGTTCAATATGCCTCCTCTCTCTAGAGAATATCTAGATAATGTTTAATATGCGTTCTCTCTCTAGAGACCTGGATCATGTTCAATATGCCTCCTCTCTCTAGAGAATACCTAGATAATGTTTAATATGCGTTCTCTCTCTAGAGACCTGGGTCACGTTCCATATGCCTCCTCTCTCTAGAGAATACCTACATAATGTTTAATATGCCTCCTCCCTCTAGAGAATACCTAGATAATGTTTAATATGCCTCCTCTCTCTAGAGAATACCTAGATAATGTTCAATATGCCTCCTCTCTCTAGAGAATACCTAGATAATGTTTAATATGCGTTCTCTCTCTAGAGACCTGGGTCACGTTCAATATGCCTCCTCTCTCTAGAGAATACCTACATAATGTTCAATATGCCTCCTCCCTCTAGAGAATACCTAGATAATGTTTAATATGCGTTCTCTCTCTAGAGACCTGGGTCACGTTCAATATGCCTCCTCTCTCTAGAGAATACCTACATAATGTTCAATATGCCTCCTCCCTCTAGAGAATACCTAGATAATGTTTAATATGCGTTCTCTCTCTAGAGACCTGGGTCACGTTCAATATGCCTCCTCTCTCTAGAGAATACCTACATAATGTTCAATATGCCTCCTCTCTCTAGAGAATACCTAGATAATGTTTAATATGCGTTCTCTCTCTAGAGACCTGGGTCACGTTCAATATGCCTCCTCCCTCTAGAGAATACCTACATAATGTTCAATATGCCTCCTCCCTCTAGAGAATACCTACATAATGTTCAATATGCCTCCTCTCTCTAGAGAATACCTAGATAATGTTTAATATGCGTTCTCTCTCTAGAGACCTGGGTCATGTTCAATATGCCTCCTCTCTCTAGAGAATACCTACATAATGTTCAATATGCCTCCTCCCTCTAGAGAATACCTAGATAATGTTTAATATGCGTTCTCTCTCTAGAGACCTGGGTAATGTTCAATATGCCCCCTCTCCCTAGGTACCTGGGTCACGTTCCATATGCCTCCTCCCTCTAGAGAATACCTACATAATGTTCAATATGCCTCCTCCCTCTAGAGAATACCTAGATAATGTTTAACATGCGTTCTCTCTCTAGAGAATACCTGGGTCATGTTCAGTATACCTCCTCTCTCTAGACACCTGGATCATGTTTAATGTGCCTACTCACTCTAGAGAATACAAGGATCATGTTTAATATGCGTCCTCTCTCTGAAGACCTGGCTCCTTTTCAATATGCTCCCTTTCTCTAGAGACCTGGATCATGTTCAATATGCCCCCTCTCCCTAGAGACCTGGATCATGTTCAATATGCCCCCTCTCTCTAGAGACCTGGATCATGTTCAATATGCCCCATCTCTCTAGAGCAGTGGTTCTCAATCCTGGTCCTGGGGGCCCAAAGGGGGGCACATTTTTGTTTTTTTCTCTAGCACTACACACCTGATTCAAATCATCAAAGCCTGATGATTAACACCCTGGATGGGTAGCAATTGGGCACAGGGTTCATTACGCATCTGACAGCGTGTCATCCTCCAGATTAGAGTCTTCCACACCGTAACCATTCAACTCATGGAACTCTCATCCCCCAAACAGTCACTCATCCTCGGACACCCCTGGCTTTGTCCTCACGACCCTGGCATCTCGTGTCGACAAGGTGAACTACTGTCCGGGTCTTCTACCTGCCTAACCAGTTGTCTAAGCCTACCCTGCAGAGCCACCACCATTGAGGACTCTGCCTCTGCAGTGCCACCCAACATACAATCTGATTACACCCAGTGCAGCATTGTCTTCAGAAAAATCAAGGCCTCCACTCTGCCACCACATCACCTATGGGACTGTGCTATTGACTTACTCCCTGGAGTATTCATCACTCCGCCTTACTCTGTTTCAGTGCGTACTTGGTTACCAACCCCCCTAGCTTCCTGGGAGGTTGAGCCTGTTACTGTCCCAGCTGTTGACGACTGGTTTTGGCGTAGTGAGCGGGTATGGGAGACCACTCACCGGCATCTGCAGGAAGCTTCTAATACCCAGAAACGCTTTGCCAACAGACGCCGCCGACCTACACCACTGTTTCACCCCGGACAGCGTGCGTGGCTCTCTACCAGAGACATCTGGTAGTTCTGTCCTCCCTTCATTGGTCCCTTCAAGATAACCCATCACATCAACCATGTGACGTATCGCCTCCAGTTACCCCATCATCATAAAATCTCCTCATCCTTCCATGTGTCTCTGTTAAAACCGGTCACGTACAGTCCTCGTCATCCTTCAGTCTCAACCCCGCAGTGCGCCCCCACCGTTGGATGTCAGAGGGGAACCTATGCCTATGCCGTTATGGCCATCCTTGATTCCAAACGCCTGAGAGGTCGCATCCACTATCTAGTGGACTGAGAAGGTTACGGGCCTGAAGACCGGTATTGGGTCCATGTCTTTCATTTGTATTCATTGATTTCACCTGTGTTAGTTACTCACCTGGTCTCATCAGCTCCTTATTTAGTTCAGTTCGTTCTGTTTATGCCTTTGTGAGGCATTGTTTGTTTAGACTTTTCCTAGCTCGTTTGTGAGAAACAGTTATAGCCTTCTGTCCTAGTTTTGATTCCTGCCTGTTTGCCTACCTGTGTATGACCTTTGCCTGCCTACCTGTGTATGACCTTTGCCTGCCTACCTGTGTATGACCTTTGCCTGCCTGTGTATGACCTTTGCCTGCCTGTGTATGACCTTTGCCTGCCTACCTGTGTATGACCTTTGCCTACCTGTGTATGACCTTTGCCTGCCTACCTGTGTATGACCTTTGCCTGCCTGTGTATGACCTTTGCCTGCCTACCTGTGTATGACCTTTGCCTACCTGTGTATGACCTTTGCCTGCCTACCTGTGTATGACCTTTGCCTGCCTGTGTATGACCTTTGCCTACCTGTGTATGACCTTTGCCTGCCTGTGTATGACCTTTGCCTACCTGTGTATGACCTTTGCCTGCCTACCTGTGTATGACCTTTGCCTGCCTGTGTACGACCTTTGCCTGCCTGTGTACGACCTTTGCCTGCATGTGACCACGATTCCTGCCTTCCGCGAAGGCGAAATAAACACCTGCCGCGCTCTGCGTGTGAATCTACACCTTTTTCTCCCTGAGTACTCATTACAACTACAGCATGCCTATAGATATCATTGCGTTTGTACGTGATCCTCTCACAGTCACCTCAGGTGGAGAGTACTCCTCTCTTGCTAAGAAAACTATAGCCTCTCTGGATGAGTCCGCAATTCAAACTGAGCTGATTGAATTCCAGACATCGAGCCAAAGCAGGGATGCGCTCAGGAGTGCCGAGTGTGTGTTGTGGGTGGCATGCTCAGAGGAATACAGTACAATAAAGAAACTGGCATTTTATGTGTTAACAATGTTTGGATCGACTTACACCTGCAAGTCCTCATTTTCCTCTATGAACGCAATATAGACTCGCGACAGGAACCGGCTTTCACATAAGTCAATAGAAGGACTGCCTGCACATCAAAATCACATCTATCCATCAAACCCGACATCCACAAGATTGTGTCCGAAGGGAAATTCAACTTTTCTCATTGAATAAGTGACTTAAGGTTTACAGAGACTTGCAACACCTGATGGAGAAAGATACCAAACTTGACCTCAATTCTATCACCTTGTCTGACTATTGGAGGAAAGGCCGAATCCCCAGAGGACTCCGTATTATGAAGTTTCCAGCAAATGGAGCACAAGGTAAATCCTGAATTTAGAGATACATGGGAGGCTATTCTCAACAATGCTACTTCTAATAGAAGAATCTAAAAAGGACAAACAAATAGTACAAACAGAAATTGAACAAGTAAAAAGGAAAATCACAGAACACAGTGACAATTCTATCAAAGCACGATGTGTTGAGATCTTGAAAGAGAAAGTAGACACATTCACTCTGACACTGAAGCAAGACAAGCTAAGACAATTTAGAAGAGATGAAGTAGACTATAGAGAAGGTATTTGCCTGGAGAAAACCAACACGCAATAATTCAGAATCCCATGCGCAGAGAAGGAAGCCTAGATCTGTTTCTTTTAACTTTACAAGCAGTGACGATGAGGATCACCCGAGACACTCAGAGGCCAGCTCCTCCCAAGATATTTTAGATCAGGAAGAGGAGTCACGAAGGATCCTCAACAAGAGAGGGAGAGGACTCGGAAGTTGCCAACACGGAGAGGGAGGAAGATATCAAGACTATCCAACCACACGGAGCAGGACAGGAACAAGGCTGTGATTCTCCAGGCATTTCTGGAGAACCCCTTTCTGATGATTGCATAAGGGTATTGTCTAAATGACTGTCCTTTGCCCCCACATATTCAACTAATGAATTTACAAAGATTGACCTATTTCGTTTCTACAGGAAACGATATCTGCACGATATCTGAAGGCCTGGTACAAGCAAAACATCTCTCCAACTACAGACGCCAGTGTTTCAGATCATGCAGTTTCTGTTCCCTCTAAAACACCTTTTAAGCCCAAGTCCACTTTTTGTCCCACTGTCCAGAATGCCACACTAAATACATTTGGCTCCACAGTAGTGTGGAGAAAAGACAAATATGTGACAGAAGCCTACCGTCAATTAGACAATGATGAATTCTACCAATCTTTTACCTTCAACCCTACAGACCCTAATAGTGCCACACCTGCTACAGTAAGTACACTTGTGAAAAATATGTGTTTCAAAACCTGTTTTCAAAATGCCTCCGGCTGTCCATCACTACTGTAAATAAAAACAAAGTATATTGTTTAGATCTTGTTTACATTCTTTATTGTAAGCACAATGTCACAAATCATTTTTATTTTTATCTACCTTTCGAAATACTTTTATAGTTTGGGATTTACAAATGTGCGCTTCTCATGTCATTTTCGATTGAAGTATTTCTTTCGACTGACGCCTTTAGTGAGAGGTCTAGCGCTTTAATATTTATACATTTCTATCCTCCCAATTAATATCAAAGGGGCATTTTTCGTGCCATTATTAGTTACATTGTTTAGTTTGAACGTACAGACAGGCACTAAGAACACCGGAACGTTTACCTAGTCAGCTCCATTATTAGTTACATTGTTTAGTTTGAACCTACAGACAGGCACTAAGAACACCGGAACGTTTACCCAGTCAGCTCTATTATTAGTTACATTGTTTCGTTTGAACGTACAGACAGGCACTAAGAACACCGGAACGTTTACCTAGTCAGCTCCATTATTAGTTACATTGTTTAGTTTGAACGTACAGACAGGCACTAAGAACACCGGAACGTTTACCTAGTCAGCTCCATTATTAGTTACATTGTTTAGTTTGAACGTACAGACAGGCACCAAGAACACCGGAACGTTTACCTAGTCAGCTCCATTATTAGTTACATTGTTTAGTTTGAACGTACAGACAGGCACCAAGAACACCGGAACCTTTACCTAGTCAGCTCCATTATTAGTTACATTGTTTAGTTTGAACGTACAGACAGGCACCAAGAACACCGGAACCTTTACCTAGTCAGCTCCATTATTAGTTACATTGTTTAGTTTGAACGTACAGACAGGCACCAAGAACACCGGAACCTTTACCTAGTCAGCTCCATTATTAGTTACATTGTTTAGTTTGAACGTGCAGACAGGCACCAAGAACACCGGAACGTTTCCCTAGTCAGCGTCATTATTAGTGCAATGCCCCTTTAAGTGTTGCTCTGTGCTACCCAGTGGGGCGGGGTGAGGGTCCACCCCCATTCACCCTTCCTCTTCC
>NC_143022.1:5572500-5617500 GCF_057628025.1 Oncorhynchus mykiss
CCGGAGCCTCCCGCCTGTCCGGCGCCGCTGCCGTAGCCTCCCGCCTGTCCGGCGCCTCTGCCGGAGCCTCCCGCCTGTCCGGCGCCTCTGCCGGAGCCTCCCGCCTGTTCGGCGCCGCTGCCGTAGCCTCCCGCCTGTCCGGCGCCTCTGCCGGAGCCTCCCGCCTGTCCGGCGCCGCTGCCGGAGCCTCCCGCCTGTCCGGCGCCGCTGCCGGAGTCTCCCGCCTCTCCGGCGCTACCAGGGCCTTCCTTTTCTCCGGCATTGCCGGAGCTTCCCGTCTGCCCAGCGCCAGCTGAGCTTCCCGTCTGCCCAGCGCCAGCTGAGCTTCCGTCTGCCCAGCGGCGCCAGCGCCGCCCGTCTGCCCAGCGGCGCCAGCGCCGCCCGTCTGCCCAGCGCCGCCAGCGCCGCCCGTCTGCCCAGCGCCGCCAGTGCCGCCCGTCTGCCAGGAGCCGCCAGTGCCGCCCGTCTGCCAGGAGCCGCCAGTGCCGCCAGTCAGCCAGGGGCCGCCAGTCAGCCAGGGGCCGCCAGTGCCGCCAGTCAGCCAGGGGCCGCCAGTCAGCCAGGGGCCGCCAGTGCCGCCAGTCAGCCAGGGGCCGCCAGTGCCGCCAGTCAGCCAGGGGCCGCCAGTGCCGCCAGTAAGCCAGGGGCCGCCAGTAAGCCAGGGGCCGCCAGTGCCGCCAGTCAGCCAGGGGCCGCCAGTGCCGCCAGTCAGCCAGGGGCCGCCAGTAAGCCAGGGGCCGCCAGTGCCGCCAGTAAGCCAGGGGCCGCCAGTGCCGTCAGTCAGCCAGGGGCCGCCCGAGCAGCTGCCCCTCTGTCCAGAGCAGCTGTCGCCCCTCTGTCCCAAGCTGCTGCCGCCCCTCTGTCCCGAGCAGCTGTCCCTCTGTCCCGAGCAGCTGTCCCTCTGTCCCGAGCAGCTGTCCCTCTGTCCCGAGCAGCTGTCCCTCTGTCCCGAGCAGCTGCCGCCCCTCTGTCCCGAGCAGCTGCCGCCCCTCTGTCCCGAGCAGCTGCCGCCCCTCTGTCCCGAGCAGCTGCCGCCCCTCTGTCCCGAGCAGCTGCCGCCCCTCTGTCCCGAGCAGCTATCGCCCCTCTGTCCCGAGCTGCTATCGCCCCTCTGTCCCGAGCTGCTATCGCCCCTCTGTCCCGAGCTGCTATCGCCCCTCTGTCCCGAGCTGCTATCGCCCCTCTGTCCCGAGCTGCTATCGCCCCTCTGTCCCGAGCAGCTGCCCCTCTGTCCCGAGCAGTTGTCTCTCTGTCCCGAGCAGCTGCTTCACCTCTGTCCCGAGCTGCCCCTCTGTCCCGAGCAGCCCCTCTGTCCAGTGGGGTCATTGAGAGGGGTGGCCATGGTGAGTAAGCCAGGGAGGCGGACAATAAGGCGGACTAAGACAATGGTGAAGTGGGGTCCGCGTCCCGCGCCAGAGCCGCCACCGCGGACAGACGCCCACCCAGACCCTCCCCTATAGGTCAAGGTTTTGCGGCCGGAGTCCGCACCTTTGGGGGGGGGGTACTGTCACGTTCTGACCTCTATTTCTGTTGTTTTGTATTTATTTAGTATGGTCAGGGCGTGAGTTGGGTGGGCAGTCTATGTTTGTTTTTCTATGTTTTGGGGCATTTCTATGTTTTCGGCCTAGTATGGTTCTCAATCAGAGGCAGGTGTCATTAGTTGTCTCTGATTGAGAATCATACTTAGGTAGCCTGGGTTTCACTGTGTGTTTGTGGGTGATTGTTCCTGTCACTGTGTTTGTTGTCACAGGATAGGCTGTATAGGTTTTCACGTTCCGTTTGTTGTTTTGTAGATTTGAGTTATTTCATGTATCGTTCAGTTTTCCATTAAAGAACATGAATAACCACCACGCTGCTTTTTGGTCCGCTTCTCTTCCTACAGACGAACGTCGTTACAATGATGTTAAAGTTTTAGTACAGCCAATTGAAATGTGTTGTTTGTATATTTTATAACTTCATTGAGGATACCATCAACACCACAGGCCTTTCAGGGTTTTTCTTTTGTCCTGTAGTTCATTCAAGGTAGTTGGAGAATCCAGTGGGTTCTGGTCGTCTTTAATAGTTGACTCTAAGATTTGTATTTGATCATGTATATGTTTTTTCTGTTTATTCTTTGTTATAGAGCCAAAAAGATTGGAGAAGTGGTTTACCCATACATCTCCATTTGGATAGATAACTCTTCGTGTTGTTGTTTATTTAGTATTTTCCAGTTTTCCTAGAAGTGGTTAGAGTCTATGGATTCTTCAATTACATTGAGCTGATTACTGTAGTTTTTTCCGTAGTGTATTTCTGTATTGTTTTAGTGATTCACCATAGTGAAGGTGTAGATTCAGGTTTTCCCGGTCTCTTTTTTGTTGGACAGGTTTCTCAATTTCTTTCTTAGGTTTTTGAATTCTTCATCAAACCACTTGTCATTGTTGTTAAATTTCAGTTTTCTATTTGACATTTTTAGATTTGATAGGGAAGCTGAGATGTCAGATACACTGTTAAGATGTTCTACTGCCAAGTTTACACCTTCACTACTACAGTGGAACGTTTTGTACAGGAAGTTGTCTAAAAGGGATTGAATTTGTTGTTGCCTAAATGTTTTTTGGTAGGTTTCCACACTACATTCCTTCCATTTATACCATTTCTTAATGTTACTCAGTTCCTTTGGCTTTGATGCCTCATGATTGAGTATTGCTCTGTTTAAGTAGACTGTGATTTTGCTGTGGTCTGATAGGGGTGTCAGTGGGCTGACTGGGAACGCTCTGAGAGACTCTGGGTTGAGGTCAGTGGGCTGACTGTGAACGCTCTGAGAGACTCTGGGTTGAGGTCAGTGGGCTGACTGTGAACGCTCTGAGAGACTCTGGGTTGAGGTCAGTGGGCTGACTGTGAACACTCTGAGAGACTCTGGGTTGAGGTCAGTGGGCTGACTGTGAACGCTCTGAGAGACTCTGGGTTGAGGTCAGTGGGCTGACTATGAACGCTCTGAGAGACTCTGGGTTGAGGTCAGTGGGCTGACTGTGAATGCTCTGAGAGACTCTGAGTAGAGGTCAGTGGGCTGACTGTGAACGCTCTGAGAGACTCTGGGTGGAGGTCATTGGGCTGACTGTGAACGCTCTGAGAGACTCTGGGTTGAGGTCAGTGATAAAGTAGTCTACAGTACTACTGCCAAGAGATGAGCTGTAGGTGTACCTACCATAGGAGTCCCCTTGAAGCCTACTATTGACTATGTACATACACAGGATGTAACAGAGCTGTAGGTGTACCTATCATAGGAGTCCCCTTGAAGCCTACCATTAACTATGTACTGTACATACCCAGGATGTAACAGAGCTGTAGGTGTACCTACCGTAGGAGTCCCCTTGAAGCCTACTATTGACTATGTACATACCCAGGATGTAACAGAGCTGTAGGTGTACCTAACAGAGGAGTCCCCTCGAAGCCTACCATTGACTATGTACATACCCAGGATGTAACAGAGCTGTAGGTGTACCTACCAGAGGAGTCCCATCGAAGCCTACCAGTGACTATGTACATACCCAGCATGCGACAGAGCTGGAGGAGTTGTGACCCGTTTTTGTTGGTTAAGTTGTCATAGTTGTGTCTAGGGGGTCATATGGGGGAGGGAATGCTGTCACCTCCAGGTAGGTGTTTGTCCCCCTGTGTGCTGAGGCTGTCAGGTTCTTGTCCGGTTCTGGCATGTAGGTCACCACAGACTAGTACATGTTCCTGGGCCTGGAAATGATTGATTTACCCCTCCAGGATGGAGAAGCTGTCCTCATTAAAATATGGGGATTGTAGTTGGGGGATATAGGTAGAACACAGGAGGACATTTTTCTCTGTTGAGATAATTTCCTTATTCATTTCAAGCCAGATGTAAAATGTTGCTGTTTTGATTAATTTAATCGAGTGAGTTAGGTCTGCTCTATACCAAATTAGCATACCCCCTGAGTCCCTTCCCTGTTTCACACCTGGTAGTTTGGTGGATGGGACTACCAGCTCTCTGTAATCTAGAGGGCAACCAGTGGGTCCGTCTCCTCTATACCATGTTTTACACATGGTAGTTTGGTGGATGGGACTACCAGCTCTCTGTAACCTAGAGGGCAACCAGTGTGTACGTCTCCTCTTTACCGAGTTTCTTGTAGGATGACAATGTCTGTATTTCAGTTTTCTATGGTGAAGTCCAGGTTCCTGCTCTTTAGGCCAAAGGCAGATGACCTCAGGCCTTGGATATTCCAGGATGAGATAGTGAAGGCTTTGTGCTCCATAATGTGTCCAATGTTGTTTGTCGTGTGGTTTGGCCTCAGGCCAATAATTGTGAGCAGAGCCTGCTGAGCATCTGGTACATGCCATTGGCTTGGGCTAGTGAAAGAGTGGGAGTTGGGCCTGTTTACATGCTCACAGCATCTCTCTCTCTCTCTCTCTCTCTCTCTCTCTCTCTCTCTCTCTCTCTCTCTCTCTCTCTCTCTCTCTCTCTCTCTCTCTCTCTCTCTCTCTCTTCCTCCTTCCTCCTTCCTCGCATCCCCCTTACCCAACCTGACAGGAACTGATCAGGATCCTGTCCTTTTCTCCTTCACTTCCTCCTCACCACATCCATCTGCACAGAGATGCCTTATTTATTGATTCCTCTCAGATAGGGTCTCGGGAGAGGGGAGACATCTGCTCCACAGACATTGAAGATGCATCTCCCAGCTCAGCTGGGCCCAAGGCCTCGTTTGCATTTGGGGTTTGAGTGCATCACTAACAGGTGGAGGGAAAGAACAAGCACGGCGGGCTGTTTGATAAATCCAATATATTATGGTAATGATGCAGTTGAGGAGAAGGGAGCTGGCTGCTGGTTAATTGGTGGGCTTTGAGCTCGCGTCTGGAGAGTAGACGAGGTCAGGAAGACAGACACAGCGTATCAGAGGAGGCTATGTAGGAGGAGCTATAGGAGGAATGGAGTCAAACATGTAGTTTACGTCATGTTTGATGTCGTTCCATTCCAGCCATTACAATGAGCCCGTCCTCCTATAGCTCCTCCCACCAGCCTCCTCTGATGCATATACACTCACGCACTTGCTATAGAAAGGAAGCTTGAATGAATATATATACACACACACACACACACACACACACACACACACACACACACACACACACACATACACACACACACACACACACACACACACACACACACACACACACACACACACACACACACACACACACACAGAGAGAGAGAGAGTGGTGAGGTCAAAGGTCCTGAGACTGCGTTCAACACCATAGTGCCCTCCAAGCTCATCACTAAGCTCAGGACCCTGTGACTCAACACCTCCCTCTGCAACTGGATCCTGGACTTCCTGACAGCCCCCCCCCCCCACACACACACAGTTGCGCTGAGGGTAGGCAACAACAGCTGTGCGCCCAAAAAAAGGTAAGAGGTTAAATATGTGTCCAAAAAAAGGTAAGAGGTTAAATATGTGTCCAAAAAAAGGTAAGAGGTTAAATATGTGTCCAAAAAAAGGTAAGAGGTTAAATATGTGTCCAAAAAAAGGTAAGAGGTTAAATATGTGTCAAAAAAAAGGTAAGAGGTTAAATATGTGTCCAAAAAAAGGTAAGAGGTTAAATATGTGTCCAAAAAAAGGTAAGAGGTTAAATATGTGTCCAAAAAAATGTAAGAGGTTAAATATGTGTCCAAAAAAAGGTAAGAGGTTAAATATGTGTCCAAAAAAAGGTAAGAGGTTAAATATGTGTCCAAAAAAAGGTAAGAGGTTAAATATGTGTCCAAAAAAAGGTAAGAGGTTAAATATGTGTCCAAAAAAAGAAAATAATTCCTGAGCTTTCTGATACAGTGCAATCGGAAAAGTATTCATACCCCTTGAGTTTTTCCACGTTTTGTTGCGTTGCACCGTAAATCGAAAATTGATTAAACAAACATCAATATACACACATTACCCCGTAATGACAAAGCAAAAAAATTGTTTGTTTTTTTTAGAAATGTTTGCAAAATTTTCAGAATGCACTGTATCTCCTCCTAGATGTAGGACCGAAATGTCAAAACCGTATTCCTTAGGATGTAGTTGACCAATAGCTACCCAGACTATCTACGTTGACCCTTTTTGACTCATCAAATACTTCTGCTCCAAACTGTTTAATATCTATCCTGTTGCCTAGTCACTTTCACCCCTACCCATATATCTACCTCAATTACATCGTACCCCTGCACATGGACTAGGTACTGGTACCGCATGTATACAGCCAAGTTGTTGTTACTCATCGTATATTTATTCTCAGTGTTATTGTATTTCCATTACATCTATGTTTCTCTCTGCATTGTTGGGAAGGGACCCGTTAGCATTTCACTGTTAGTCTACTACACCTGTTGTTTACCAAGCAACGTAATAAATACAATTGTATTTAATTTGACTGGTGGTCACCCCGTATGAGCGATGAGGCCATGGTGATTCATCACGCGGTTCATGTCCTTCCAACCGTTCAGACTATCTTATGGGAACCCTCCCCCCTGCGGCTTTGATCAATATAATTTATAATTTATGGAATTTGAAACACACTTTTAAATCGATTGACTTTCCCAAAAACCAGGACCTGTATGATTCCTTCGTTCCACTTCCCCTTTCTTTCAAATTCCCTTTTGGTCGCCCTTAAATCATCACTGACACCTCACCCGTTACATTTCCTGAGAGACAACAGAGACGTACACAGGGTGGACAAAACATTAGGAACACCCGCTCTTTCCATGGGAACAGACTGAACAGGTGAATCCAGGTGAACGCTTTGATCCCTTATTGATGTCACTCTGTTAAATCCACGTCAATCAGTGTAGATGAAAGGGGAGGAGACGTTGGTTCGAGAAGGAATGGGTTAATTACACGAAGAGAAGTGTTTCTCTGTTTTTCTGATATGCGTCTGCTACAGAGCTCCTATGTGGCCCAGATGTGTCATGGATAGAAAGTTTGGGGAAGTGGTGACTCGAGGGGTCATCCAGTGGCAACCCGATGGGCTACTCATTGCACACAGCTGTGCCTCGCCATCCATCGGCCCTGACCTTTCGGCTCTTGACCCCACCCTGACCCCTCAGCTCGGGAATGCATGGTCATGATTGATTACCTAACTCCTTTTTTCATTTCCTGCTTTACTTTTTAAAGGTTTTTTAAGTAGTGTTTCTCTTGACATCTCTCAGCCTCTCAGCCTTGTGTTTGAAAGGGATTTGCTCATCTATATAGGAAGAGACAGCAGGTTAACATGAATTATGCATGGCTTACGCTCTTACAGTAAATCAATCAGTTCTGCCCCGGACTGTATTCTACTCGACTGTATTCTACTCAACTGTATTCTACTCGACTGTATTGTACACGACTGTATTGTACTGGACTGTATTCTACAGGACTGTATTCTACTGGACTGTATTCTACTGGACTGTATTCTACTGGACTGTATTCTACTCGACTGTATTCTACTCGACTGTATTCTACTCGACTGTATTCTACTGGACTGTATTGTACTGGACTGTATTCTACTCGACTGTATTGTACTCGACTGTATTCTACTGGACTGTATTCTACTGGACTGTATTGTACTGGACTGTATTCTACTCGACTGTATTCTACTGGACTGTATTCTACTGGACTGTATTCTACTCGACTGTATTCTACTCGACTGTATTCTACTGGACTGTATTGTACTGGACTGTATTCTACTGGACTGTATTCTACTCGACTGTATTCTACTGGACTGTATTGTACTCGACTGTATTCTACTGGACTGTATTCTACTGGACTGTATTCTACTCGACTGTATTCTACTGGACTGTATTCTACTGGACTGTATTCTACTGGACTGTATTCTACTGGACTGTATTCTACTGGACTGTATTCTACTCGACTGTATTCTACTGGACTGTATTCTACAGGACTGTATTCTACTCGACTGTATTCTACTGGACTGTATTGTACTCGACTGTATTCTACTCGACTGTATTCTACTGGACTGTATTCTACTGGACTGTATTCTACTCGACTGTATTCTACTGGACTGTATTCTACAGGACTGTATTCTACTGGACTGTATTCTACTGGACTGTATTCTACTGGACTGTATTCTACTCGACTGTATTCTACTCGACTGTATTCTAATAGACTGTATTCTACTCTACTGTATTCTACTCGACTGTATTCTACTTGACTGTATTCTACTCCACTGTATTTAACTCGACTGTATTCTACTCCACTGTATTCTACTCGACTGTATTCTACTCTACTGTATTCTACTGGACTGTATTCTACTGGACTGTATTGTACTGGACTGTATTCTACTCGACTGTATTCTACTGGACTGTATTCTACTGGACTGTATTCTACTGGACTGTATTCTACTGGACTGTATTGTACTCGACTGTATTCTACTCGACTGTATTCTACTGGACTGTATTCTACTGGACTGTATTCTACTGGACTGTATTCTACTGGACTGTATTCTACTCGACTGTATTCTACTCTACTGTATTCTACTCGACTGTATTCTACTCTACTGTATTCTACTGGACTGTATTCTACTGGACTGTATTGTACTGGACTGTATTCTACTCGACTGTATTCTACTGGACTGTATTCTACTGGACTGTATTCTACTGGACTGTATTCTACTGGACTGTATTGTACTCGACTGTATTCTACTGGACTGTATTCTACTGGACTGTATTCTACTGGACTGTATTCTACTGGACTGTATTCTACTCGACTGTATTCTACTCGACTGTATTCTACTGGACTGTATTCTACTGGACTGTATTCTACTGGACTGTATTCTACTGGACTGTATTGTACTCGACTGTATTCTACTCGACTGTATTCTACTGGACTGTATTCTACTGGACTGTATTCTACTGGACTGTATTCTACTGGACTGTATTCTACTCGACTGTATTCTACTCGACTGTATTCTACTGGACTGTATTCTACTGGACTGTATTCTACTGGACTGTATTCTACTCCACTGTATTCTACTGGACTGTATTCTACTGGACTGTATTCTACTGGACTGTATTCTACTCCACTGTATTCTACTGGACTGTATTCTACTGGACTGTATTCTACTGGACTGTATTGTACTGGACTGTATTCTACTCGACTGTATTCTACTGGACTGTATTCTACTGGACTGTATTCTAATAGACTGTATTCTACTCTACTGTATTCTACTCGACTGTATTCTACTTGACTGTATTCTACTCCACTGTATTTAACTCGACTGTATTCTACTCCACTGTATTCTACTCGACTGTATTCTACTCTACTGTATTCTACTGGACTGTATTCTACTGGACTGTATTGTACTGGACTGTATTCTACTCGACTGTATTCTACTGGACTGTATTCTACTGGACTGTATTCTACTGGACTGTATTCTACTGGACTGTATTGTACTCGACTGTATTCTACTCGACTGTATTCTACTGGACTGTATTCTACTGGACTGTATTCTACTGGACTGTATTCTACTGGACTGTATTCTACTCGACTGTATTCTACTCGACTGTATTCTACTGGACTGTATTCTACTGGACTGTATTCTACTGGACTGTATTCTACTCCACTGTATTCTACTGGACTGTATTCTACTCGACTGTATTCTACTCGACTGTATTCTACTGGACTGTATTCTCCTCGACAATATTGTACTGGACTGTATTCTACTCGACTGTATTCTACTGGACTGTATTCTACTCGACTGTATTCTACTGGACTGTATTCTATTCCACTGTATTCTACTCGACTGTATTCTACTCGACTGTATTGTACTGGACTGTATTCTACTCGACTGTATTCTACTCGACTGTATTCTACTGGACTGTATTGTACTCGACTGTATTCTTCTCGACTGTATTCTACTGGACTGTATTCTACTGGACTGTATTCTACTGGACTGTATTCTACTCGACTGTATTCTACTGGACTGTATTGTACTGGACTGTATTGTACTGGACTGTATTCTACTCGACTGTATTCTACTCCACTGTATTCTACTCGACTGTATTCTGCTGGACTGTATTCTACTTGACTGTATTCTACTGGACTGTATTCTACTGGACTGTATTCTACTGGACTGTATTCTACTCGACTGTATTCTACTCGACTGTATTCTGCTCCACTGTATTCTACTGGACTGTATTCTACTGGACTGTATTCTACTGGACTGTATTCTACTCTACTGTATTCTACTCGACTGTATTCTACTGGACTGTATTGTACTCGACTGTATTGTACTCGACTGTATTGTTCTCGACTGTATTGTACTCGACTGTATTGTACTCGACTGTATTGTACTCGACTGTATTGTACTCGACTGTATTCTACTGGACTGTATTCTACTGGACTGTATTCTACTCTACTGTATTCTACTCGACTGTATTCTACTGGACTGTATTGTACTCGACTGTATTGTACTCGACTGTATTGTTCTCGACTGTATTGTACTCGACTGTATTGTACTCGACTGTATTGTACTCGACTGTATTCTATTCCACTGTATTCTAATCCACTGTATTCTACTCGACTGTATTGTACTCGCGTGGCTGATTATTCCATAACCAATAAACACATCTTAAACCTGTGTATTTGTTTGTTACAACATATTTAGTCCCCTTGAACCTATTTGACTGAGAATGAGTGGTCACGGTTCAACGCCAGGCTGTAGGGCACAGAATATACATATAGTCATGTCATATAATATTCAATGTCATTGCTAAATATTTCTAGTACACAGAATCTGTGTATGACACAAAATCTCTCAATCGTTTAAAGAGTAAAATGCTAGAGCATTAAAAGTGAAGCAGGATTCAGCCCTGGGCTCTGTGCAATTCATTAGAAGGCTTTGTTGAAGCAGGATTCAGCCCTGGGCTCTGTGCAATTCATTAGAAGGCTTTGTTGAAGCAGGATTCAGCCCTGGGCTCTATACAATTCATTAGAAGGCTTTGTTGTCATTTCAGCAACAACAAAAAAACTAACACAACTGCACTTTTATTAACTCAGAACAACAATATATATAATAGTGGGCAGGGAAGAGGTAAAGTTTTTGATGGGGTCAAGACAAAGAGGAGTTCTAGTCCTGGGTTGTTATAAACCTCTATTTCAGCCTCGCAACACAATTTTATTCCCTTTTTATGAGCTGAACATGAGAAGAGAGAGCAGAAACCCTCGCTGAGCATCTGGTTCCCAACCAGGTTGGCCCCTCCCCCCTCGATGATGCAATCACATGTATTTTATCATAAAATAATTACTACAATTAAAGCAGAGCTTTAACTTTACATTGAATTCGTTCTCGTTGTTTTATTACGCCGGTTGTACATTTGTTTTACTTGAATGATGATTTTGTTACGACATTAGAGACCCAATTAAAGAAGTCTGATAGCCCTTATTTGTTGGCCCTTTTTGGCTAACCCCAGTACGTACCCTCACCTTTCCTTGCCTTTCCCCCAGATTTCTCACACTGACCCCTGGCTTGAAACCTGACTCTAGTCCCTGGCTTGAGACTGAGGCCCTTTGGTCTACGCCACATGTATTCACAAGACCCAACCAATGTTCAAAACAGAAGAAAACAACCAGAAACCATAAAGGTTTCAAAAGACAGAATGAAGACAAAACCAAACGAAGACACAGTGGCTCCTTTCCAGTCAATTATCTCCCTTGTAAAGAATTCAATTTTCTTTAATAAAGCCCCCTTAATTATGAACTCAGTCTCCTCCCTTTGTGGAGTGAAAGAGGGGGATTTAGGCTGCCACGGATGATAGATGGAAGCTGTGTCGGGGATGAGGTGAGATGTGAAACGTTCCTCGCTCGCTCACATTTTTTCTCTTCTTCTCTTGAAGGAGAGAGGTTCTGAACACGCCCTTCCCTTTGAGATGAAATGAAGACGAAGGAGAGAGGTTCTGAACACTCCCCATCCATTTCATCTCCGGGTCTGTTGTTTCTCGGACGCCTGGGACAAATCCATTAGCTCTGACGCATCGTTAGCGACTGCATGGCCTGTTCTACGTCCCCCACCTTAAAAAAGTGAGATGTCATGTGACCAAAGCCTAGTCAAGCAGGAATATATTGGGCGTGTTCCAAGTGGACTATACACGGCATAGGTCTGCAAGGGGGCATCACATCTTAACACTGCTGGACAATGTGTTAAACGTCTCAACGTGACATTACAGTACTGCACAGAATTTATGGTAGTGACATTGATGCCAATGGCTAGCCGACATATTGATGCCAATGGCTAGCCGACATATTGATGCCAATGGCTAGCCGACATATTGATGCCAATGGCTAGCTTACACATTGACTGTTATGTTCTTAGTGTGGCTTCTATTGCTCTAGTAATTTTCCAGCTGGGTAAATGGAAAAAGGTGTAAAACCCTAACTATGCATACTGCATTTGAAAAGTGCCTGCTAAGCAAAGATTGTGTTATTGTACCATATTAAAATAGAGAGAAGAGTATTATGGTTTGAAAACAACAAGAGATTAAACAAGTTTAAGTAAACTGAGCCCCCTGACCGCACGGTATGAGGAATTGAAGCAGGTCACTTTTATCTGGAATGAGAAATGACCAAAGGGGAAAAAGAAAGGAAACTATGGGAGACATCAACAGGAAATTCACCACCCCCCCCCCCCCCCCCCCTCATCGTCAAAGAGACAGAATACGGAAGCCAGTGACGGGTTGAAAAGAATGCACAACGATGAACTCAAGAGCCAGAGGCAAGGGAAGACAGGAGAACAAGAGACAGAGACAAGGGAAGACAGGAGAACAAGGAGAACAAGAGCCAGAGGCAAGGGAAAACAGGAGAACAAGAGACAGAGACAAGGGAAGACAGGAGAACAAGAGCCAGAGGCAAGGGAAGACAGGAGAACAAGAGACAGAGACAAGGGAAGACAGGAGAACAAGAGCCAGAGGCAAGGGAAGACAGAGGAACAAGAGACAGAGGCAAGGGAAGACAGATGAACAAGAGACAGAGACAAGGGAAGACAGGAGAACAAGAGACAGAGGCAAGGGAAGACAGGAGAACAAGAGCCAGAGGCAAGGGAAGACAGGAGAACAAGAGACAGAGACAAGGGAAGACAGGAGAACAAGAGCCAGAGGCAAGGGAAGACAGAGGAACAAGAGACAGAGGCAAGGGAAGACAGAGGAACAAGATACAGATGCAAGGGAAGACAGGAGAACAAGACACAGATGCAAGGGAAGACAGGAGAACAAGACACAGAGGCAAGGGAAGACAGAAGAACAAGAGACAGTCGAGGAGAATGAATGTGGGATGAGTTTGAAAGTGGCACAAAGAGAGAGAACTCTGAACATTCTCAACATCTGTCTCCATCGTGTTCGTGATTAACTGCCTGCACCTTAACACGTCTCCCGCGTGGGATATGTGGGGAAGCTCCTCCGTGCTGTATGTTCAGAGAGAGCTCCTCTCTGCCGCGGAGCATGTTCCTCTACAAAGGTGATTTGTCAAAGAAAAACATTGAGAATAAGTAGAAACATAACCACAGGAAGCAGCGCACATCTATTTGATTCTATTCTTGCGGTTAGTTGTTTCACCGTTAAAGTCTAAATAGACACTGTTTCATCAGTTTTAACCAAGGTAACCAGGAGAACCACCCTCTTTGTCTTCACAGCTACAAACCTGCAGCCATTAAAACAACATGGCAATTTATATGTAACCAAAGGCACTATGTTGTTCGTTTTCATGGATGGGTTTGACAAATAAACAACGTCGGAATGGGTTGTCACTGGCAACCGCAGCATTAGAACGTTGGAAAAAAATACTTCTTCCCGAACTCTATAATTTCTCGTATCTAGCTATTTCTGGATATAAACTAACCCACACTACCGTAAAGGTGATCTATGGCCATATCTTTCAATACAACATCCTATAAGCTCAAATGTCTCCAGCGTTGGTTTTTTGCACTGCTGCTGGCTTCTTGTAGATGTAGTGTTCTTACATAAAGGGAATAGAATAAATGAGTGGAATGATATTTATAAAATCAATCAATCGATCGATCGATAATATTAATCACAATATCAATTATATATACAAAAGTATGTGGACAACCCTTCAAAATGGTGGATTCGGCTAAGTGCTGTTATTGTGACGTGGACCCGTCTAGGAGCAACAGCGACTCAGCCGCAAAGTGGTAGGCCACACAAGCTCACAGATTGGGATGGCGCCGAGTGCTGAAGCGTGTAGCGTGTAAAAATCGTCTGTCCTCGGGTTGCAACACTCACTACCGAGTTCCAAACTGCCTCTGGAAGCAAAGTCAGCACAGTAACTGTTTGTCAGGAGCTTCACGAAATGGGTTTCAATGGCCGAGCAGCCGCACACAAGCCTAAGATCACCTTGCGCAATGCTACGTGTAGGCTGGAGTGGTGTAAAGCTCGCCGCCATTGAGCTCTGGATCCATGGTTCTCTGAAGTGATGAATCACGCTTCACTATCTGGTAGTCCAACTGAGGAATCTGGGTTTGGCGGCTGCCAGGAGAACGCTACCTGTCCGAATGCATAGTGCCAACTGTAAAGTTCAGTAGAGGAGGAATAATGGTCTGGGAATGTTTTTCATGGTTCGGGCTAGGCCGCTTAGTTCCAGTGAATGGAATATTAACGCTACAGCATACAATGACATTTTAGACCATTCTGTGCTTTCAACTTTGTGGCAACAGTTTGGGGAAGGCCCTTTCCTGTTTCAGCATGACAATGCCCCCGTGCACAAAGCCAGGTCCATACAGACAGGGTTTGTTGAGATCGGTGTGGAAGAACTTGTCTGTCCTGCACAGAGCCCTGACCTCGACCTCATCGAACACCTCTGGGATGAATTGGAACGCCGACTGCAGAGCCCGACCTCACTAATGCTCTTTTGGCTGAATGGAAGCAAGTCCCCATAGCAATGTTCCAACATCTAGTGAAAAGCCTTCCCAGAAGACTGGAGGCCTGTCATAGCAGTAAAGGTGGGTGGACCAATTCCATATTAATGCCCATGATTTTGGAACGTGTCGCTCGACATGCAGGTGTCCACATACTTTTGGTAATGTAGAGTACTTGTCTTTCTGCTTAGATCACCTAACCATGCTATGACATTGAACCATCACTATAGCTATTACGTTGCCTGATCCTAACCTAAAACCCCCAAATCCTAAAATATATGTACAAATCCCAAATCCTCTCAACAGTGGGATGGGTAACTGCTAAAGTTGGTTCCTTGGAAATTCTCTACTGTCACTGTGTGCTCCATCTCCGGCCTCTAGGTCACCACGCTGCTCGTTATGGAGCACACCTGTCACTATCGTTATGCGCACCTGCGCGTCATCAGACTCACCTGGACTCCATCACTTCCTTGATTACCTTCCCTATATACTGTCACTCCCTTTTGATTCCTTCCCCAGGTGATATTGTTTCTGTTTCATGTCTGTGTGTTGTTTGTGTTTCTTATTTTGTATTATGTTGTGTTTATTTATTAAAACACTCACTCCCTGAACTTGCTTCCAGACTCTCAAAACACATCGTTACACCTACCCTAAACCCTAACCATTACCCTAAACGCTTAAATGTCAACTTCAGTAGGGTGACTTTTCTCAGTTGGAGGTGCACACAAGTATCATCCATAGGTACAACTTGTTTGGTTTTACTGTCAACATCCTGTCTCCACTGCATGAGGTCAAAGGTCAGAGCGGAGCCACATACACCATATTATCATCAGTGTATCACAACAGTTGTAAAAAAAATGTACTGTTTCAAGACTACTCCCTGGACTCCATTACTTAACCTCTAAAACACTTCTCTCGTTTGGACCTCAATCTTCTGTTTAAATGATCCAAAAAAATGAAACGTGAAATATGTCTTTGAGTCAAAATAATTAGGATCGTCTCAGCACTGGAATAATTGCACACTTCTCTGCAATTTATGTAAATTCTTTGTTCATACATGCCATTGGCAGGTCAGTCTGTGAGAATATATGGATAATAATTTCCCCCTAAACTAGTATAATGGAGCAATAGTTCAACAAAGTTGTTAGAGCCACAATTAGGACGACTCTGGCGTCGTTCACTACCCTCTTATTGAGGATACACCCCCCTAAACGATCAGGACGACTCTGGCGTCGTTCACTACCCTCTAATTGAGGATACATCCCCCTAAACGATCAGGACGACTCTGGCTTCGTTCACTACCCTCTTATTGAGGATACACCCCCCTAAACAGTCAGGACGACTCTGGCTTCGTTCACTACCCTCTTATTGAGGATACATCCCCCTAAACATGAATGCAGAATGTGGTATAACACACATAATCATGCATGCAGGTCTGTTTTAACCATGGGATTGATGCAAAACCTTTAAATGTGTTGTCTAGAGCAATTTTTTTTTAACAAAATTGTCATGGGCTCCCGACCAGCGCAGCGGTCTAAGGCACTGCGTCTCAGTGCTAGAGGTATCACTACAGACCCTGGTTCAATTCCAGGCTGTGTAATGGGGAGTCACATAGGGCGGACATACAATTGGTCCAGTGTTATTGTAAATAAGAATTTGTTCTTAACTTACTTGACTAGTTAAATAAATACAAAAAAATAATAATTTTAAATTTTCCGAAATTTGCTTATTTCAACCGGTAAAACTGTTGTTTCTGTTAAAACGTCATTACAATAATGACCTCCTTCCAGGGCAGTGATTCTGTACTGCCATGTTCTTGCTTTTCTCATAGCGTACATCTGGAAGACACAGCTTGCCAATGTTATCCACTGTGTGCGTTTCCTTCGCCTAGCATAGATCATGTTTCATTCTGTTGTTCATCTGCCTGTATTCACTCGTGCATTAACCTTGTCTGTCCATCCATCCACAATAGTGTGTAAAATGTATGCTATCTATCCACAGATACAATGTGCAGGGCTGGAACTTTTACGAAGAAAGGACAATGCAGGGTATCTCCTGTGTCACAAATCACCCACTGTTTTCTGGAGGCAGGGTGTCTGATATTGTGAGTTGAGATCATCACAATGTGACCTGGCTGCGATGATACTAGCCAGTTCAAACGCCTCCTGGGACACTGTGTTTTCACAGAAGAAGAAACAGAGATTTTTTTATTTTTTTTCTCAAATGAAAAACAAATGTAGTTGAAATGGAGAAAAAAAATTGGAGAAGGGTGGAAAGGGGATCGTAAAGTTTGTGGTTCCCTGTCAACCACAAGGTCACATTCCTCAAATCAGGATCTCCCCACAGTGAAAAAAGGACTATTGTTTCTCTGGCAACGTTTGACCACTGTTAAGTGTTGCAGCAGTCATGGAAATGGATCAATCGCAAATGCTTCAACGAGTCCCACGGGCATTGGTGGCTTCCAAAATGCACATAGCCAACCACTTAGTCTAACCAAAACATACTCAGTATGGTCTTAAATCCTAATGAAGCTCATTCGAGGGAAGGGGGGGGGGGGGGGTGATAGGATTCAAAAGGGACAATGGGATTTTGAAGTAGAACATGTGATGGATGTAGGATCACTTGACCTGCCAGGCTGATTGCCCGTCTGTGTTTTCTCCTGTACCATTTATGTACTTTAAAGTTTTATTCTATCCACATTGCATAAATTAATTTCCCTCTTTCCATCTTTCTCTTTCCCTCTTTCTCTTTCCTACCTTTCTCTTTCCCATCTTTCTCTTTCCCTCTTTCTCTTTCACTCTTTCTCTTTCCCTCTTTCTCTTTCTCTTTCCCTCTTTCTCTTTCCATCTTTCTCTTTCCCTCTTTCTCTTTCCCATCTTTCTCTTTCCCTCTTTCTCTTTCCTACCTTTCTCTTCCCCTCTTTCTCTTTCATACCTTTCTCTTTCCCATCTTTCTCTTTCCCTCTTTCTCTTTCCCTCTTTCTCATCTTTCTCTTTACCTCTTTCTCTTTCCCTTTCCCATCTTTCTCTTTCCCTCTTTCTCTTTCCCATCTTTCTCTTTCCCTCTTTCTCATCTTTCTCTTTCCCTCTTTCTCTTTCCCATCTTTCTCTTTCCCTCTTTCTCTTTCCCTCTTTCTCTTTCCCATCTTTCTCTTTCCCTCTTTCTCTTTCCTACCTTCTCTTTCCCTCTTTCTCTTTCCCATATTTCTCTTTCCCTCTTTTTCTTTCCCATCTTTCTCTTTCCCTCTTTCTCTTTCCTACCTTTCTCTTTCCCTCTTTCGCATCTTTCTCTTTCCCTCTTTCTCTTTCCCATCTTTCCCTTTCCCATCTTTCTCTTTCCCTCTTTCTCTTTCCCATCTTTCTCTTTCCCATCTTGACTGGAACGGCTGACATTTTAAAAGGAAATGTTCCTTTTTTTTTAGCAGGTACACGCTGCGTACAAAGCCTAAATTAGAGATGGACTTTTACATTTCTATTACAGAATCTGTAACGGTTCAGCTTTCCAGATTGGATAGAGCCCTTAGTCTTCCACCCCCCCCCCCCCCCCCCCCCCCCCCCCCCGGCCTTATTTTTCAGACCAACAAGAGAGACAATGGGGAAGTTATTCATGAGGGGTGGGAGAGGAGGCGGGGGGGGGGGGGGGGGGGGGGGGGTGGGGGGGGGGGGTAAGTAACAGAGTTTGCGTTCTCTCCCTTTTTTGTGTATTTTTTTGAAGAGCCCAGCGGTTGAAGAGGACGTTGGAGGCGGCAGCCGTCAATATTTACCAGATGTCTGTGTGGAAGTGTGGAGAGGCATCTTGATTACGTTTAAAACTTCTTCTTCTTCTTTTTTTTTGAAATAGCAGCTTTCTTTCATTTTCAACCAAAAGCCTTACGGTTTGCATTTATTCCTCAAACCATCACCCTAAAAAAAAATGAATGAAGTCATTGAGGATTGCCATTGACTGTAATGCATCCCACTGTTTCAAATGAATCCAATTAGTGATAATCAACAGATTACAGTCACTGAATATGATGCACTGAATGCTTTGCATCCCAATATATTCCACATATTGCAGCTTTGGGGAAAGTACAACATTCAAACGTCCACATCCAACATAACTTTTCCCTTCACGCCATGTGCTACAAACTAAGAGGGCATTTGCAGCAAAAGAGGACATTTTCAGCAAAAGAGATTGATAGAAATGTGTGATAATATAAAGAGACCATTTCCCTTTCCTTTCCTCTTCCAACAGAGTGCATGTAAACGCTGGCAGCTGAGGTCAGGGTTAAGCAGGACAATGACGGGACTCAGAGGGATGAGGTCATAAGTCACGAGAGGTGGTCCTGGTGTGGGGGATCCCTTGGGTGTCCCTCATATGTCATCAGGGGGTCCTGCAAGCCCCCCCCCACACTTCACTGATAGATGGCCACTCTAATGGTCACTAGTCCAGAGTGAGTGTTTTATAGGAAGTGCTGAGTCGTTGATAGAGGCCCTGCCCTGTAGTTGACATATCTCCACAACACTGCCAAAAGACCATCAGATGTAACAGTGCGCTAGAGAGAGAATGTGAATAAGACAATTATATTACATTATAGAAGGAAATACATCAATAAAATCCAGGTTAAACACAGTTTAACCAGGACGTAAACAAAACAGGAAGTAAAGCTGCCACGGCAGCAGTTTTTTTTAAAAAACACATTTTTTTGCCAACTCACTCAGATATTTGAAACCAGCTAAGCTGTCTACAATTACCAAGAATGCAGGTCTGGTTGTTTCGTCACAGCGACGGCTGCACGGCGCTCCAGCCAGATGCCAATCGTTCCTGGCTGCCAGGTTGGCTGGTTCAGACTCCTCTGGAGCCTGGATTTACCTTGTGTTGCTAACACAAGACAATTACCCCAATTAATCCGGTGGAAGAATGGAATGGAGATGTGAGATTGTTCTGGTCGAGTCAACGTAAACAGCGTCTCCTGTACCCTAGTTTATACACATTTCAGTTTAATGAGCAGTGCCAGCTACATTTAGGAGACATTTTGAGTGGGAGTCAAGTTTACACAATAAAAGTTTAATAAGGCATTTCATGTCATGTACTGTATTTATGGTAAGTAAGATATCTAAAAAAGATAATCTAGAGATTTCAAGTCCCTCGGTTACGAGAATGGGGCTAAATTGAGCAGGCAGAGACAGACGGTAGGTTTTAGAATGAGACTGATATGACACAGGAGAATGTCACATGGAGAATATCACATCTTCAAAGGGGCAAAAAAAGTGATCTGGTTCAGCGGAGACCAGTTTTACAAGAACTGGGTGTTTCCCATCATCCATCACAAAAAAAAAAGACTGAAAGAATTTGGCATTGTAAATGAGGACATAAAATGCATTGGAAAAAAAAGAAGGATTTTGGACGAATGTAGGAGGGGTGAACCTCCGTACCTTTTTCTCCAGCGCATGGAGAAACAATTACAAGTCGTCCTTACTACTCAGGGTTTCAGGGAACCCTGAGTGGTTCACTGGTAGCACCTCCACTGTGGCGTATACATCTCCCATGACACTGGGACCAGATATTCAGCTGCCATGACACCGTGACCAAATATTCAGCTGCCATGACACTAGGACCAGATTGGGGGCTTCGCCGTTTGGAGGCTGTATCGCCCATCGTAAGGTCACCAGCTGCTGGTTTATTAGCCAGGTTATTAAATCCACCGGCGGCCTCCTTAAACTCCTGAACCTGACTTGTAGGGAGACAGACTGATGTACACGAAAAATCTGCAGTGAACGGGGGTGTGGCTAAGTTCACCAATAACCTGATGGGGGCGACCTACGTTTGGGGGGGCGACCTACGACCTACGTTTGGGGGCGACCTACGTTTGACGAGGCCGGGGAGAGTTCGATCAAAACACACGGTGGCCAGCAGCAGAAGCCCTTAGTCAGCTCCCCAATGCAGACCTCTTATTTTTAATACAATGTGAGTTCAGCTTTATGAGGTCAGCTTTATGAGGTCAGCTTCATGAGGTCAGCTTTATGAGATCAGCATTGTGAGGTCCGCTTTATGAGGTCAGCATTGTAAGTTCGCCATTATGAGGTCAGCCTTACGAGTTCAGCATTGTGAAGTCAGCTTTAAGAGGTCAGCTTCATGATGTCAGCCTTATGAGGTCAGCTTCATGAGGTCAGCTTTATGAGATCAGCATTGTGAGGTCAGCTTTACGAGTTCAGCATTGTGAAGTCAGCTTTAAGAGGTCAGCTTCATGAGGTCAGCCTTATGAGGTCAGCTTCATGAGGTCAGCTTCATGAGGTCAGCATTATGAGGTCAGCTTTATGAGATCAGCTTTATGAGGTCATCATTATGAGGTCAGCTTTATGAGGTCATCCTGATGAGTTCAGCTTTACAAAGTCAGCTTCATGAGGCCAGCTTTACGAGGTCAGCATTATGTCAGCATTATGAGGTCAGAAATATGAGATCAGCTTTATGAGGTCAAGATTATGAGGTCAACATGATGAGGTCTTCATTATGAGGTCAACATTATGATGTAAGCTTTATGAGGTCTGCATTATGAGATAAGCATTATGAGGTAGGATTTATGAGGTCTACATTTTAAGGTCAGCTTTACAAGGTCAGCATTATGAGGTCAGCTTTATGAGGTCAGCATTACGAGGTCAGCATTATGAGGTCAGCTTTACGAGGTCAGCTTTATGGGGTCAGCATTACGAGGTCATCTTTATAAAGTCAACTTTATGAGGTCAGCTTTATGAGGTCAGTTTTATGAGATCAGCATTATGAGGTCAGCATTATGAGGTCAGCAATATGAGGTCAGCATTATGAGGTCAGCATTACGAGGTCAGCTTTACGAGGTCAGCATTATGAGGTCAGCATTATGAGGTCAGCTTTACGAGGTCAGCTTTACGAGGTCAGCATTATGAGGTCAGCATTATGAGGTCAGCATTATGAGTTCAGCTTTACGAGGTCAGCTTTACGAGGTCAGCTTTACGAGGTCAGCTTTAGAAGGTCAGCTTTAGGAGGTCAGCTTTGCACGGTCTGCATTATGAGGTCAGCTTTATGAGGTCAGCTTTAGGAGGTCAGCTTCATAAGGTCAGCTTTACGAGGTCAGCTTCACGAGGTCAGCTTTACAAGGTCTGCATTATGAGATCAGCTTTACGAGGTCAGCTTTACAAGGTCAGCTTCACGAGGTCAGCTTTACAAGGTCTGCATTTTGAGGTCAGCTTCATGAGGTCAGCTTTCCAAGGTCTGCATTTTGAGGTCAGCCTCATGAGGTCAGCTTTATGAGGCCAGCTTTACGAGGTCAGATTTATGAGGCCAGCTTCATGAAGTCAGCATTATGAGGTCAGCTTCATGAGGTCAGCATTATGAGCTCAGCTTTACAAGGTCTGCATTTTGAGGTCAGCCTCATGAGGTCAGCTTTATGAGGCCAGCTTTACGAGGTCAGCCTCATGAGGTCAGCTTTATGAGATCAGCTTTACAAGGTCTGCATCATGAAGTCAGCATTATGAGGTCAGCTTTATGAGATTAAGCTTATGAGGTCAAAATGATGAGGTCATTTTATGAGGTCAGCATTATGATGTACGCTTTATGAGGTAAGCATTATGAGGTCAGCTTTATGCGGTCTGCATTATGAGGTCAGCTTTATGAGGTCAGCATTATGAGCTCAGCTTTACAAGGTCTGCATTTTGAGGTCAGCCTCATGAGGTCAGCTTTATGAGGCCAGCTTTACGAGGTCAGCCTCATGAGGTCAGCTTTATGAGATCAGCTTTGCAAGGTCTGCATCATGAAGTCAGCATTATGAGGTCAGCTTTACAAGGTCTGCATTTTGAGGTAAGCTTCATGAGGTCAGCTTTATGAGGCCAGCTTTATGAGACCAGCTTTATGAGGCCAGCTTTATGAGGCTAGCTTTATGAGGCTAGCTTTATGAAGTCAGCATTATGAGGTCAGCTTTACAAGGTCTGCATTTTGAGGTAAGCTTCATGAGGTCAGCTTTATGAGGCCAGCTTTATGAGGCCAGCATTATGAGGCCAGCATTATGAGGCCAGCTTTATGAGGCCAGCATTATGAGGCCAGCATTATGAGGTCAGCTTTACGAGGTCAGCTTTATGGGGTCAGCATTACGAGGTCAGCTTTATAAAGTCAGCTTTACGAGGTCAGCTTTATAAAGTCAGCTTTATGATGTCAGCTTTATGAGGTCAGCTTTATGAGGTCAGTTTCATGAGATCAGCATTATGTCAGCATTATGATGTCAGAAATATGAGGTCAGCTTTATGAGATTAAGCTTATGAGGTCAAAATGATGAGGTCATTTTATGAGATCAGCATTATGATGTACGCTTTATGAGGTAAGCATTATGAGGTCAGCTTTATGCGGTCTGCATTATGAGGTCAGCATTATGAGGTCAGCTTTACGAGGTCAGCTTTACGAGGTCAGCATTATGAGGTCAGCATTATGAGGTCAGCATTATGAGTTCAGCTTTACGAGGTCAGCTTTACGAGGTCAGCTTTACGAGGTCAGCTTTAGAAGGTCAGCTTTAGGAGGTCAGCTTTGCACGGTCTGCATTATGAGGTCAGCTTTATGAGGTCAGCTTTAGGAGGTCAGCTTCATAAGGTCAGCTTTACGAGGTCAGCTTCACGAGGTCAGCTTTACAAGGTCTGCATTATGAGATCAGCTTTACGAGGTCAGCTTTACAAGGTCAGCTTCACGAGGTCAGCTTTACAAGGTCTGCATTTTGAGGTCAGCTTCATGAGGTCAGCTTTCCAAGGTCTGCATTTTGAGGTCAGCCTCATGAGGTCAGCTTTATGAGGCCAGCTTTACGAGGTCAGATTTATGAGGCCAGCTTTATGAAGTCAGCATTATGAGGTCAGCTTCATGAGGTCAGCATTATGAGGTCAGCTTTACAAGGTCTGCATATTGAGGTCAGCCTCATGAGGTCAGCTTTATGAGGCCAGCTTTACGAGGTCAGCCTCATGAGGTCAGCTTTATGAGGCCAGCTTTACGAGGTCAGATTTATGAGGCCAGCTTTATGAAGTCAGCTTTATGAGGTCAGCTTCATGAGGTCAGCTTTATGAGGCCAGCTTTACGAGGACAGCTTTACGAGGTCAGCTTTATGAGGTCTGCATCATGAAGGTAGCATGCTTGCGCAGAAGTGATCTTTGACATGACAAACATACTTACAATAGGGTACTGCAGTTGTAATTGTATTGCTTGTGATACGAGCCATTACTAATTTGTTATTGAATCTAGTGAAGACATAGAGTGCAGACCTTGTTTTTCCCCCTCTCTAATTTACACACAATGCCCGATAATGACAAAGCAAAAACAGGTTTTTAGAATTTTTTGCAAATTGTATATATATATAAAAAAATGTATTCATACCCTTTACTCAGTACTTTTTTGAAGCACCTTTGGCAGCAATTACAGCCTCAGCTCTTCTTGGGTATGACTCTCATTCTTCTCCGCAGATCCTCTCAAGCTCCATCTGGTTGGATGGGGAGTATCGTTGCCCAGCTATTTTCAGGTCTCTCCGGAGATGTTCGATCGGGTCCATGTCACGGCTCTGGCTGAGCCACTCAAGGACATTCAGAGACTTGTCCCGAAGCCACTGCAGCGATGTCTTGGCTGTGTGTTTAGGGCCGTTGTCATGTTGGAAGGGGAACCTTCACCCCAGTCTGAGGTCCTGGGCACTCTGGAGCAGGTTTTCATCAAGGATCTCTCTGTACATTGCTACTTTCATTTTTCCCTCGATCATGACTAGTCTCCCTAGTCCCTGCCGCTGAAAAACATCCCCACAGCATGATGCTACCACCATGATTCACCGTATGGATAGAGAGATGTTAGGTGCCTTTTGGCAAACTCCAAGCGAGCTGTCATGTGCCTTTACTGAGGAGTGGCTTCCGTCTAGCCACTCTACCATAAAGGCCTGATTGGTGAAGTGCTGCAAAAATTGTTGTCCTTCTGGATGTTTCTCCCATCTCCACAGAGGAACTCTGGAGCTCTGTCAGAATGGCCATCGGGTTCTTGGTCACCTTCCTGAGCAAGGCCATTCTCCCCAGATTACTCAGTTTGGCCGGATGGCCAGCTCTAGGAAGAGTCTTATTGGTTCCAAACTTTTCCCGTTTAACCTCTAGCACTTAGCCATCCCAGATCCGGGATCGTGAATACAGCCTCAAGCTCACTATTCATGAAAATCGCAAATGAAATTAAATAAATATGCTAGCTCTCAAGCTTAGCCTTTTGTTAACAACACTGTCATCTCAGATTTTCAAAATATGCTTCTCAACCATAGGAAAACAATCATTTGTGTAACAGTAGCTACCTAGCGTAGCATTTAGCGTTAGCGTTAGCGTTAGCATTCAGCAGGCAACATTTTCACAAAAACCAGAAAAGCATTCAAATAAAATAATTTACCTTTGAAGAACTTCAGATGTTTTCAATGATGAGACTCTGTTAGATAGCAAATGTTCAGTTTTTCCTAAAAGATTATTTGTTTAGGAGAAATCGCTCCGTTTGGTGCGTCACGTTTGGCTACCAAAAAAAAACGAAAATCCAGTCATCAAAACGCCAAACTTTTTTCCAAATTAACTCCATAATATCGACTGAAACATGGCAAACGTTGTTTAGAAACAATCCTCAAGGTGTTTTTCACATATCTCTTCGATGATATATCGTTCGTGGAAGTGTGCTTTCTGTTCTGAATCCTAGGAGAAAATGCCCGCAGCTGAAGATTACGCACCAATTTAGAAAAAGGACACCGGGCGGACCCCTGGAAAATGTAGTCTCTTATGGCCAATCTTCCAATGATATGCCTACAAATACGTCACAATGCTGCAGACATCTTGAAGAAACGACAGAAAGGGCAGGCTCGTTCCTGGTGCATTCACAGCCGTATAAGGAGACAATGGAAAACAGAGCCTCAGAAATTCTGCTAATTTCCTGTTTGAAGTTTCATCTTGGTTTCGCCTGTAGCATGAGTTCTGTGGCACTCACAGATAATATATTTGCAGTTTTGGAAACGTCAGACTGTTTTCTTTCCAAACCTGTCAATTATATGCATAGTCAAGCATCTTTTCGTGACAAAATATTGCGCTTAAAACGGGCACGTTTTTTTTATCCAATAATGAAATAGCGCCCCCATAGACTCTGGTTTTACTGGTTTTAAGATGTAGGCCACTGCGTTATTGGGGACCTTCAGTGCTGCAGACATGTTTTGCTACCCTTCCCCAGATCTGTGCCTCGACATAATACTTTCTCGGGGGGAGGGGGGCTCTATGGTCAATTCCTTCCACCTCATGGCTTGGTTTTTGCTCTGACATGCACTGTCAACTGTGGGACCTTATATAGACAGGTGTGCGACTTTCCAAATCATGTCCAATCAATTGAATTTACCACAGGTGGACTATAATCAAGTTGTAAAAACACCTCAAGGATGATCATCAATGGAAACAGGTTGAACCTGAGCTCAATTTCGAGTCTCATAGCAAAGGGTCTGAATCCTTATGTAAATAAGGTATTTCTGTTTTTTTTTATTTTTAATACATTTGCAGGGCTTAAGTAAAATTATTTTTAGTCGTTTTTTTGGGTATCTAACTTTACTATTTAAATTGTTTTATTACTTTGACTTTCACTTCACTACATTCCTAAAGAAAATAATGTACTTTTTACTCCTTACATTGTCCCTGACACCCAAAAGTACTCGTTACATTTTGAATGCTTAGCAGGACAGGAAAATGGTTTAATTCACGCACTTATCCAGAGAACATCCCTGGTCATCCCTCCTGCCTATGATCTGGCAGACTCACTAAACATACATGCTTCGATTGTGTTGAACTGTGCCCTTGGCAAACAAAAAAAACAACAAGAAAATAGTTTTTCTGGTTTGCTTAATATAAGACATTTTAAATGATTTATACTTTTAATTGTGTTATTTAAGTACATTTAAAACCCACGTACTTTTAGACTTTGGCTCAGCGAGTATTTTACCTTTTCCACCACTGTAAATTTGCACAAAAAAAATCTAAAATCCTGTTTTCGCATTGTCATTCTGGTGTATTGTTTGTAAATTGTTGAGGGACATTCATTATTTAATCCATTTTAGAACAAGGTTGTGTCTGAATACTTTTCCGAGGGCACAAATAGTAATATTGTATAATAATAATAATAATAATAATATTGAGCCGCACCCCCTTTTGCTCTCAGAACAGCCTTGATTTGTCTGGGCATGGACCCTATGAGGTGTTGCTGTGTTCCACAGGGATACTGGCTCATGTTGAATTCAATGTTTCCCACAGTTGTATCAAGTTGGTTGGATGTTTATTGGTGGACCATTCTCGATACAAACTGTAAACTGTTGAGCATGAAAAAGCGTGGCAGTTCTTGACTCAAACCAACGAGCCTGACACCTACAACCATACAACGTTCAAAGGCACTTCAGTATTTTGTCTTGCCCGTTCACCCTCTGAATGACACACATACACACTCCAGGTCTCAAGGTCTCAGGTCTCAACCTCTTAACCTGTTTCTATCCCTTCATCTACACTGATTGAAGTGGATTTAACAGGTGGCATCAATAAGGGATCGTAGCTTTCACCTGGAGTCACCTGGTCAGTCTGTCATAGGAGGTGTTCGTAAGTGTTTTGGCTACTCAGTGTATGTCAGCAGCCTGATAACCTTGCGTCTTTATTTTGTTCTTGCTCCATTTCTTGTCAACCTCTGTGCTTTGATAAACATACATATGTTGGTCACAGATACAAAAGTTTCGACACACTTACTCATTCTTGGTTTTTCTTTATTTTTTACTATTTTCTACATTGTAGAACAATTGTGAATACATCAAAACTATGAAATAGCACATATGGAACTATGTAGTAAGCAAAAAAAGGGTTAAACAAATCAAAATATATTTTCTATTTGAGAATCTTCAAAGTAGCCACTCTTTGCCTTAAAAACTTCTTAGGGCTGCGATCCCGTTAACGGGATCGATATGACAACAGCCAGTGAAAGTGCAGGAAGCCAAATTCAAAACAACAGAAATCTCATAATTAAAATTCCTCAAACATACATGTATTTAATACTGTTTTAAAGTTAATCTTGTTGTTAATCCCACCACAGTGTCCGATTTCAAATAGGCTTTACAGCGAAAGCACCAGAAATGATTATGTTAGGTCACCACCAACTCACAGAAAAATTCAGCCATTTTTCCAGCCAAAGAGAGGAGTCATAAAAAACACAAATAGAGATAATGAATGACTAACCTTTGATGATCTTCATCAGATGACACTCATGGGACTTCATGTTACACAATACATTAATGTTTTGTTTGATAAAGTTCATATATATAAAAAAAAAAATCTCAGTATACATTGGCACTAGTTCCAATTGGCGCCAGTTCACTAGTTCCAAAAACATCCGGTGATATTTGCAGAAAAACTCATTATAAATGTCGATAAATACAATTGTTAGACATGGAAATATAGATTTACCTCTCCTTAATGCAACCGCTGTGTCAGATCTCTACAAAACTTTACGGGAATAGCAAAGCATGCAATAATCTGAGACGGCGCTCATAGAATAAATACAATTATCCGCTATGTTGGAGTCAACAGAAATCAGAAATCACATTATAAATATTCCCTTCCCTTTGACAATCTTCATCAGAATGCACTCTCAGGAATCCTACTTCCACAATAAATGCTTGATTTGTTCGATAATGTCCATTATTTATGTCCAAGTAGCTAGTTTTGTTTGAGCGTTTAGTACACAAATCCAAACGCTCGCGCAGGTCCAGCCGAACGTCGGACAAAAACTTCAAAAAGTTATATTGCAGGTCGAAGAAACTTGTCAAATATAGAATCAATCTTTAGGATGTTGTTATCATAAATCTCCAATAAAGTTCCAACTGGAGAATTCCTATGTTTGTAGAGGAGCCATGGAACGCAGGTCGCTATCATGTGAAATGCGAGGGAACAGGACATGGCTCTCTGCCAGACCACTGACTCAAAGAGCTCCCTTCCGGCTCCACAACACAGTAGAAGCCTCATTCAAGTTTCTAAAGACGGTTGATATCTAGTGGAAGCCATAGGAAGTGTAACTTTATCCATATCCCACTGTGTATTCAATAGGGGCTGGGTTGAAAATCTACCAACCTCAGATTTCCCACTTCCTGTTTGGATTTCTTCTCAGGTTTTTGCCTGCCATATCAAATCAAATCAAATCAAATTTATTTATATAGCCCTTCGTACATCAGCTGATATCTCGAAGTGCTGTACAGAAACCCAGCCTAAAATCCCAAACAGCAAGCAATGCAGGTGTAGAAGCACGGTGGCTAGGAAAAACTCCCTAGAAAGGCCAAAACCTAGGAAGAAACCTAGAGAGGAACCAGGCTATGTGGGGTGGCCAGTCCTCTTCTGGCTGTGCCGGGTGGAGATTATAACAGAACATGGCCAAGATGTTCAAATGTTCATAAATGACCAGCATGGTCGAATAATAATAAGGCAGAACAGTTGAAACTGGAGCAGCAGCACGGCCAGGTGGACTGGGGACAGCAAGGAATCATCATGTCAGGTATTCCTGGGGCACGGTCCTAGGGCTCAGGTCCTCCGAGAGAGAGAAAGAAAGAGAGAAGGAGAGAATTAGAGAACGCACACTTAGATTCACACAGGACACCTAATAGGACAGGAGAAGTACTCCAGATATAACAAACTGACCCTAGCCCCCCGACACATAAACTACTGCAGCATAAATACTGGAGGCTGAGACAGGAGGGGTCAGGAGACACTGTGGCCCCATCTGAGGACACCCCCGGACAGGGCCAAACAGGAAGGATATAACCCCACCCACTTTGGCAAAGCATAGCCCCCACACCACTAGAGGGATATCTTCAACCACCAACTTACCATCCTGAGACAAGGCTGAGTATAGCCCACAAAGACCTCCGCCATGGCACAACCCAAGGGGGGGGAGGGGGGTGGGGCACCAACCCAGACAGGATGACCACATCAGTGAATCAACCCACTCAGGTGACGCACCCCCTCCAGGGACGGCATGAGAGAGCCCCAGTAAGCCAGTGACTCAGCCCCTGTAATAGGGTTAGAGGCAGAGAATCCCAGTGGCAAGAGGGGAACCGGCCAGGCAGAGACAGCAAGTTGCTCCAGAGCCTTTCCGTTCACCTTCCCACTCCTGGGCCAGACTACACTCAATCATATGACCAACTGAAGAGATGAGTCTTCAGTAGAGACTTAAAGGTTGAGACCAAGTTTGCGTCTCTGACATGGGTAGGCAGACCGTTCCATAGAAATGGAGCTCTATAGGAGAAAGCCCTGCCTCCAGATGTTTGCTTAGAAATTCTAGGGACAATTAGGAGGCCTGCGTCTTGTGACCGTAGCGTACGTGTAGGTATGTACGGCAGGACCAAATCAGAGATATAGGTAGGAGCAAGCCCATGTAATATTTTGTAGGTTAGCAGTAAAACCTTGAAATCAGCCCTTGCTTTGACAGGAAGCCAGTGTAGAGAGGCTAGCACTGGAGTAATATGATCAAATTTTTTGGTTCTAGTCAGAATTCTAGCAGCCGTATTTAGCACTAACTGAAGTTTATTTAGTGCTTTATCCGGGTAGCCGGAAAGTAGAGCATTGCAGTAGTCTAACCTAGAAGTGACAAAAGCATGGATTAATTTTTCTGCATCATGTTTGGACAGAAAGTTTCTAATTTTTGCAATGTTACGTAGATGGAAAAAAGCTGTCCTTGAAATGGTCTTGATATGTTCTTCAAAAGAGAGATCAGGGTCCAGAGTATCGCCGAGGTCCTTCACAGTTTTATTTGAGACGACTGTACAACCATTAAGATTAATTGTCAGATTCAACAGAAGATCTCTTTGTTTCTTGGGACCTAGAACAAGCATCTCTGTTTTGTCCGAGTTTAAAAGTAGAAAGTTTGCAGCCATCCACTTCCTTATGTCTGAAACACATGCTTCTAGCAAGGGCAATTTTGGGGCTTCACCATGTTTCATTGAAATGTACAGCTGTGTGTCATCCGCATAGCAGTGAAAGTTAATATTATGTTTTCGAATAACATCCCCAAGAGGTAAAATATATAGTGAAAACAATAGTAGTCCTAAAACGGAACCTTGAGGAACACCGAAATTTACAGTTGATTTGTCAGAGGACAAACCATTCACAGAGACAAACTGATATCTTTCCGACAGATAAGATCTAAACCAGGCCAGAACTTGTCCGTGTAGACCAATTTGGGTTTCCAATCTCTCCAAAAGAATGTGGTGATCGATGGTATCAAAAGCAGCACTAAGGTCTAGGAGCACGAGGACAGATGCAGAGCCTCGGTCTGATGCCATTAAAATGTAATTTCACAAGTGCCGTCTCAGTGCTATGATGGGGTCTAAAACCAGACTGAAGCATTTCGTATACATTGTTTGTCTTCAGGAAGGCAGTGAGTTGTTGCGCAACAGCCCTTTCTAAAATGTTTGAGAGGAATGGAAGATTCGATATAGGCTGATAGTTTTTTATATTTTCTGGTTCAAGGTTTGGCTTTTTCAAGAGAGGCTTTATTACTGCCACTTTTAGTGAGTTTGGTACACATCCGGTGGATAGAGAGCCGTTTATTATGTTCAACATAGGAGGGCCAAGCACAGGAAGCAACTCTTTCAGTAGTTTAGTTGGAATAGGGTCCAGTATGCAGCTTGAAGGTTTAGAGGCCATGATTATTTTCATCAATGTGTCAAGAGATATAGTACTAAAACACTTGAGCGTCTCTCTTGATCCTAGGTCCTGGCAGAGTTGTGCAGACTCAGGAAAACTAAGCTTTGAAGGAATACGCAGATTTAAGGAGGAGTTCTGTTATACTCACAGACATCATTCAAACAGTTTTAGAAACTTCATAGTGTTTTCTATCCAATAGTAATAATACTATGCAAATATCAGACACTGGGACTGAGGAGCAGGCCGTTTACGCTGGGCACCTCTGAGGACCTTTCAACCAAGCCACTCAATACTTCCCCTGCAGCCATAAGATATTATTAATGACAGCTTTGCACTCTCTTTGCATTCTCCCAAGCAGCTTCACGAGAAATGCTATTCCAACTGTCTTGAAGGAGTACCCACATATGCTGAGCACTTGTTGGCTGGTTTTCCTTCACTCTGCGGTCCAACTTATCCCAAACCATCTCATTTGGGTTGAGGTCGGGTGATTGTGGAGGCCAGGCCATCTGATGCAGCACTCCATCACTCTTATTCTTGGTCAAATAGCCCTTACAGAGCCTGGAGGTGTGTTGGGTCATTTCCCTATCTGATGGGTGTGTGTGTGTGTGTGTGGGGGGGGGGGGGGGGGGGGTGTTGCACTATTTCATGATTAAAAACACATGCAGTATCAGTCAACAGTTTTTTTTTTTTGTATCTTTAAATTGCTCTATCTTTAAAGTGCTACATTATCTTTGCTACTTCATCTGACCAGCTTCTCTCCCGAACTGCTTGCAATACAATAGGTTCCCTTGACAGAACCTGTGATGATTAAATGTAATCAAACAGGTACACAGCCCCTGTACACCTGAATATCTTATGTGTCTCTAAGCCATCACTCCCACGGTTTCTCTAAGCCCCCACTCCCCCGACTTCTCTAAGCCCCTCTCCCCCGGCTTCTCTTGCACGGCTTTGAACATGTAAAATATCTGTGATATAGAGATATGTGAAATAGAGATCAGTGAAATAGAGATCTGTGAAATAAAAGTCCAATCTGTGACCTTTGACCTCCTTCTATAGGTTGAACTCTCACGATTTCTAAAATAAAAGGCTCCCCAATAGTTTTCTCAGCTGTTCTGTGTTTCTGGTCATCGGATAAGACAATCCGTCGGGCTCATTCTTGCCTCCCTGGCTCGCTGACCTCTCTGCTCTCAGGATAATTGCCTGAGAGTTTGATGGACTGGTGTCTCAGAAGCAAAGTATGCCGTAGATAACAGCTTCGAGTCTATCTCCCATCCACTGTCGACCGCCCCGTCCTCTGTAATGAGTAAACGTTGGCGGTGAAGGAAGTCACCATCAGCTAAGGAATTATATAGCCTGTTGCAAACTCCCCCACTCAGACAATGTGGTATAAGACACATCCTGTAAGTCACAAAGCAGAGAGTAACAAATGACAACAGAAAAGCTGAACTACACCACCTTTCAATCCCAGGCCTTGAGGGAAATGTTTACCAGAAAAAAATTGTAAAATAAGATACAGACGAGAAACATTGTAAATCACTTTTGTGTTCATCGACGCTGATTTTGGTAGGGATTTTCAATAGACAACAAAAAGTCACATGTTTGCAGGCCAGGACAGATTGATGAATTATTATTATATATTTGTAAACAAAATGTACCTTTACTTAACTAGGTAAGTCAGTTAAGAACAAATTCTTATTTTCAATGACGGCCATTGGGTTAACTGCCTTGTTCAGATTTTGAATACAAAGGCGTTGAGTAAAGAGCTACACACATTCATGGAGGTTTCATCCCCTGAGATGACACTGGAGCCAGAAGAGACATGAAAATATACATAGTTAGTATTGGCTCGAGAAACTACCTCTAACTTCCTTCATACTGGACACCGAAACATAGAAACTACCTCTAACTTCCTTCATACTGGACACAGAGACATAGAAACTACCTCTAACTTCCTTCATACTGGACACCGAGACATAGAAACTACCTCTGACTTTCTTTCATACTGGACACCGAGACATAGAAACTACCTCTGACTTTCTTTCATACTGGACACCGAGACATAGAAACTACCTCTAACTTTATTTCATACTGGACACCGAGACATAGAAACTACCTCTAACTTCCTTCATACTGGACACCGAGACATAGAAACTACCTCTCTTTCATACTGGACACCGAGACATAGAAACTACCTCTGACTTTCTTTCAAACTGGACACCGAGACATAGAAACTACCTCTAACTTTATTTCATACTGGACACCGAGACATAGAAACTACCTCTAACTTCCTTCATACTGGACACCGAGACAGAGAAACTACCTCTAACTTCCTTCATACTGGACACCGAGACATAGAAACTACCTCTCTTTCATACTGGACACCGAGACATAGAAACTACCTCTAACTTTCTTCATACTGGACACCGAGACATAGAAACTACCTCTGACTTCCTTCATACTGGACACCGAGACAGAGAAATGGTATCTTGTAGTTCATCTGACTCTGGTGATGTAAATAAAGGGCCTCAGTGCCTAAATCCTCCTGTTTCCCCTTTAACCATTTGATTCACATCAATCAATGATAAAAATAAAAAATAAACTATAACTACATCTTTTCTACCGCCTTTGAAAAACTGTATTATGTACAGTTTCACTGATTCCTCATTAAATATGAATGTGTCAAGACTTTCTAATTCTCTCTGGGGGTCTCCATTTCACATGATCGATACACATGTGCATTTACAATTATAACTGGTTATTCCATTAAACAAAATGTAAAGCTATGAAAACCCTCTTGTGTGTGCACTGGGTGGTTCAATTATGGTGGAACAAGGTTGGCTGTTGACCCTATGGGCAGTTTTGCCGAAACACGTTATACTTCCACTTACAATTTTCTACATCTTTTTTTTTTGGGGGGGGGGGGGGGGTGTTGGTGTAACAGTATAACTTTAGACCGTCCCCACTACTTCAAGGTCTCAGAGCAATTGACTTCACCGATTGAAAAGCTACTTAGCGTGCACCACCGCTAAATAGCTAGCTATTTCACATCCGTTACACTGGCTCCCTCTTTATTTGAAGTGCCAAAAAGTCAGGGACCTCTCAATGAAGAAAGCCATGGTTGCCCTCTTAACGAAACATGCAAACTGAGGAACTTGCTTAGTGTTCCTCACAAAAAAAAAAAATGCTTAGTGAACTTAGTCAGCCAATTACTACTAGTCTGGAGATGTTGGGCTATGCTTTAGACTCTCTGACAGAACTGTATAGCTGCGGAGACGCAAGGTGAGCGTTCCTCTCCAGCTGTGCAGTGCCAGCGTAATCTACATCTGGCAGCCAAGACAGCTAAAGAACAATAACGTGTTATTCCACCACCAGCACTAATGGGAATAAATGGCTGAGCCCCTCGACAGCTAACCACTTCCTGATAGGCTGCTCAAAAAGAATCCCTGTCTATGTTGGAGCCTAAACGAGCCTTTCGGCAGAACAAAAAGAACGTCTCAAAGTGAAATGTTTATGTTTTAAAAATAACTGTCTTTGCAGAGTTTTCAGAAATGGAAAAAAAGGAAAATAATCTCTAACACTCCAATGGGGAGAGTCAGACCTGAGACTGTATAGTCTGCTGCATTCAGACCTGAGACTGTATTGTCTGCTGCATTAAGACCTGAGACTGTATGGTCTGCCTCCTTCAGACCTGAGACTGTATACTCTGCTGCATTCAGACCTGAGACTGTATAGTCTGCATTCAGACCTGAGACTGTATAGTCTGCTGCATTCAGACCTGAGACTGTATAGTCTGCATTCAGACCTGAGAATGTATAGTCTGCCTCCTTCAGACCTGAGACTGTATTGTCTGCTGCATTAAGACCTGAGACTGTATGGTCTGCCTCCTTCAGACCTGAGACTGTATAGTCTGCCTCATTCAGACCTGAGACTGTATAGTCTGCTGCATTCAGACCTGAGACTGTATAGTCTGCATTCAGACCTGAGACTGTATTGTCTGCTGCATTCAGACCTGAGACTGTATAGTCTGCATTCAGACATGAGACTGTATAGTCTGCCTCCTTCAGACATGAGACTGTATAGTCTGCTGCATTCAGACCTGAGACTGTATAGTCTGCTGCATTCAGACCTGAGACTGTATTGTCTGCTGCATTCAGACCTGAGACTGTATAGTCTGCATTCAGACATGAGACTGTATAGTCTGCCTCCTTCAGACCTGAGACTGTATAGTCTGCTGCATTCAGACCTGAGACTGTATAGTCTGCTGCATTCAGACCTGAGACTGTATAGTCTGCTGCATTCAGACCTGAGACCGAATAGTCTGCTGCCTAACACATAACTGTAATCTGAACCATGCTTTTCCTGGCATGAATATGCTGTGTTTCAGTCTAAATATGCATCATCTTTGAATTAAAAAAACACAGATCTTGCCAATCGGCAGATATAGAATTAGTGTAAGTTGCAGTGCTAATTAGTTTCACATGGGGGAGCAAATCAGCCACTGGGGTGGTGGGAAAACCATATTCTAAAAGGTGATGCTATTTGAAACCTCTTGCACCGTTTTGCGGTATGGGAAACTTACTGCAAACAATTCTGCCCAAGACCCAAACTGCAGGTCGAGTTTCTTTCCTCCAGAAAATTCCACAGGGTTCAACAGAAGAACAAAGGCCAGAAAGTGGTTGAATGCTTCATAAGTGTTTCATGAGGTTCAGATGGCATCCACTCAGTTTACTCTTCCTCATTTATCTTTCTTTCACCTCTGATTTACACGGAGCTTTCAGTCTGTGCTTCTTTCATACCGGGTGTTTCTCAGAATGCATGCTACCGTGAGTCCACATCAAAGCTTATTCTAACAGGTGACCTTATTCTAACAGGTTATCTTATTCTAACAGGTTCTAACAGGTGACCTTATTCTAACAGTTTACCTTATTCTAACAGGTTACCTTATTCTAACATGTTACCTGAAAAAAAGAGAGAACAGCTTGACATCTTTCCCATTGAACCCACTAAGGTCGATATCTGCGCCCCTGCGGAAATCGAATTAGCATCACAAAAAAATCCCCATCAAAATCTGACAGTTTAAACTAGAGATATCTGTATTTTTGCATCTCAAACAACCATATCCGACTGAGTCGCACTTCAGCATCTGAGGTGAAAGGTGACAGAGCTAGAGAGATGTTTGTCAAAACCACGAGACATCCTGAATATCGGTCTTCTCACAAAATCGTCTGTAGCTTCTGAACGGTTTGGCCTACAAACTATCATGACCCCTCCATGGAAAAAGACGAGGCTCTCACGAACACGGTGGCGTTCCGTTTTGCTCTACGATCCCCACAAGCGTCTTGGGATTAGTCTCAAGTTGGTACAGATGATATGCCAACAGTAGAGTCTGAACAGTTTGGGCTACACACTAATATGACCCCTTTGTGGAAAGATGAAAATCAAATATAAAAATAATCCTTGGTATGACCTAATTAAACCTTCTTGCTCCTACCTGAGATGCAGATGTCTCATCTAGACACCTGGAAATGCAAATGCGCTACGCTAAATGCTAAATGTACTCGTTAAAACTCAAACGTTAATTGAAACAATTCTTTATAGCTTAAAAAAAAATCCCGATCTTTCTTATATCGCTCAGATATACGACAGACGCTTCAGAACAAACTTCCTTTAAATTTTGTTTTGGGGGGGGGGGGGGGGGACTATCTGTTGCTCAATGTACAGAATCTGTTATTTCATGTGTTTGTATGGGCTAATAGCACTAAGGCAAAAATTAATTGTTCATAAAAATTAAATAAATCCTTTCAAAATGAGTTTGTAGTAATGATCTCTCTTGGAAAGTTCCTCGTTAGGTAATCTTTCACGTAATGTCTCACCCCCGCAAAAAGAAAACGAATCCTTGAGTCTGCCAAAAGGCTCTTAAGGCTCCTTGAGTCTGTCAAAAGGCTCTTACGGCTCCTTGAGTCTGTCAGAAAGGCTCGTACGGCTCCTTGAGTCTGTCAAAAGGCTCTTACTGCTCCTTGAGTCTGTCAAAAAGACTTGTACGGCTCCTTGAGTCTGTCAGAAAGACTCTTACGCTCCTTGAGTCTGTCAAAAGTCTCTTACTGCTCCTTGAGTCTGTCAAAAAGACGTGTACGGCTCCTTGAGTCTGTCAGAAAGGCTCTTACGGCTCCTTGAGTCTGTCAAAAAGACTTGTACGGCTCCTTGAGTCTGTCAAAAGAGCTCGTACGGCTCCTTGAGTCTGTAAGAAAGGCTCTTACGGCTCCTTGAGTCTGTCAAAAAGGCTCGTACGGCTCCTTGTGTCTGTCAAAAAGACTTGTACGGCTCGTTGAGTCTGTCAGAAAGACTTGTACGGCTCCTTGAGTCTGTCACAAAGACTGGTACGGCTCCTTGTGTCTGTCAAAAGGCTCATACGGCTCCTTGAGTCTGTCAAAAAGGCTCTTACGGCTCCTTGAGTCTGTCAAAAGGCTCATACGCTCCTTGAGTCTGTCAAAAGGCTCTTACGGCTCCTTGAGTCTGTCAAAAGGCTCGTACGGCTCCTTGAGTCTGTCAAAAGGCTCTTACGGCTCCTTGAGTCTGTCAGAAAGGCTCTTACGGCTCCTTGAGTCTGTCAAAAAGACTTGTACGGCTCCTTGAGTCTGTCAAAAAGGCTCGTACGGCTCCTTGAGTCTGTCAGAAAGGCTCTTACGGCTCCTTGAGTCTGTCAAAAAGGCTCGTACGGCTCCTTGTGTCTGTCAAAAAGACTTGTACTGCTCCTTGAGTCTGTCAGAAAGACTTGTACGGCTCCTTGAGTCTGTCACGAAGACTTGTACGGCTCCTTGAGTCTGTCACAAAGGCTGGTACGGCTCCTTGAGTCTGTCACAAAGGTTCTTACTGCTCCTTGAGTCTGTCACAAAGACTGGTACGGCTCCTTGAGTCTGTCACAAAGACTTGTACGGCTCGTTGAGTCTGTCAGAAAGACTTGTACGGCTCCTTGAGTCTGTCACAAAGACTGGTACGGCTCCTTGTGTCTGTCAAAAGGCTCATACGGCTCCTTGAGTCTGTCAAAAAGGCTCTTACGGCTCCTTGAGTCTGTCAAAAGGCTCATACGCTCCTTGAGTCTGTCAAAAGGCTCTTATGGCTCCTTGAGTCTGTCAAAAGGCTCGTACGGCTCCTTGAGTCTGTCAAAAGGCTCTTACGGCTCCTTGAGTCTGTCAGAAAGGCTCGTACGGCTCCTTGAGTCTGTCAAAAGTCTCATATGCTCCTTGAGTCTGTCAAAAGGCTCTTACGGCTCCTTGAGTCTGTCAGAAAGGCTCTTACGGCTCCTTGAGTCTGTCAAAAAGACTTGTACGGCTCCTTGAGTCTGTCAAAAAGGCTCGTACGGCTCCTTGAGTCTGTCAGAAAGGCTCTTACGGCTCCTTGAGTCTGTCAAAAAGGCTCGTACGGCTCCTTGTGTCTGTCAAAAAGACTTGTACTGCTCCTTGAGTCTGTCAGAAAGACTTGTACGGCTCCTTGAGTCTGTCACAAAGACTGGTACGGCTCCTTGAGTCTGTCACAAAGGCTGGTACGGCTCCTTGAGTCTGTCACAAAGGTTCTTACTGCTCCTTGAGTCTGTCACAAAGACTGGTACGGCTCCTTGAGTCTGTCACAAAGACTTGTACGGCTCCTTGTGTCTGTCAAAAGGCTCATACGGCTCCTTGAGTCTGTCAAAAAGGCTCGTACGGCTCCTTGTGTCTGTCAAAAAGACTTGTACGGCTCGTTGAGTCTGTCAGAAAGACTTGTACGGCTCCTTGAGTCTGTCACAAAGACTGGTACGGCTCCTTGTGTCTGTCAAAAGGCTCATACGGCTCCTTGAGTCTGTCAAAAAGGCTCTTACGGCTCCTTGAGTCTGTCAAAAGGCTCATACGCTCCTTGAGTCTGTCAAAAGGCTCTTACGGCTCCTTGAGTCTGTCAAAAGGCTCGTACGGCTCCTTGAGTCTGTCAAAAGGCTCTTACGGCTCCTTGAGTCTGTCAGAAAGGCTCTTACGGCTCCTTGAGTCTGTCAAAAAGACTTGTACGGCTCCTTGAGTCTGTCAAAAAGGCTCGTACGGCTCCTTGAGTCTGTCAGAAAGGCTCTTACGGCTCCTTGAGTCTGTCAAAAAGGCTCGTACGGCTCCTTGTGTCTGTCAAAAAGACTTGTACTGCTCCTTGAGTCTGTCAGAAAGACTTGTACGGCTCCTTGAGTCTGTCACGAAGACTTGTACGGCTCCTTGAGTCTGTCACAAAGGCTGGTACGGCTCCTTGAGTCTGTCACAAAGGTTCTTACTGCTCCTTGAGTCTGTCACAAAGACTGGTACGGCTCCTTGAGTCTGTCACAAAGACTTGTACGGCTCGTTGAGTCTGTCAGAAAGACTTGTACGGCTCCTTGAGTCTGTCACAAAGACTGGTACGGCTCCTTGTGTCTGTCAAAAGGCTCATACGGCTCCTTGAGTCTGTCAAAAAGGCTCTTACGGCTCCTTGAGTCTGTCAAAAGGCTCATACGCTCCTTGAGTCTGTCAAAAGGCTCTTATGGCTCCTTGAGTCTGTCAAAAGGCTCGTACGGCTCCTTGAGTCTGTCAAAAGGCTCTTACGGCTCCTTGAGTCTGTCAGAAAGGCTCGTATGGCTCCTTGAGTCTGTCAAAAGTCTCATATGCTCCTTGAGTCTGTCAAAAGGCTCTTACGGCTCCTTGAGTCTGTCAGAAAGGCTCTTACGGCTCCTTGAGTCTGTCAAAAAGACTTGTACGGCTCCTTGAGTCTGTCAAAAAGGCTCGTACGGCTCCTTGAGTCTGTCAGAAAGGCTCTTACGGCTCCTTGAGTCTGTCAAAAAGGCTCGTACGGCTCCTTGTGTCTGTCAAAAAGACTTGTACTGCTCCTTGAGTCTGTCAGAAAGACTTGTACGGCTCCTTGAGTCTGTCACAAAGACTGGTACGGCTCCTTGAGTCTGTCACAAAGGCTGGTACGGCTCCTTGAGTCTGTCACAAAGGTTCTTACTGCTCCTTGAGTCTGTCACAAAGACTGGTACGGCTCCTTGAGTCTGTCACAAAGACTTGTACGGCTCCTTGTGTCTGTCAAAAGGCTCATACGGCTCCTTGAGTCTGTCAAAAAGGCTCTTACGGCTCCTTGAGTCTGTCAAAAGGCTCATACGCTCCTTGAGTCTGTCAAACGGCTCTTACGGCTCCTTGAGTCTGTCAAAGGGCTCTTACGGCTCCTTGAGTCTGTCAAAAGGCTCTTACGGCTCCTTGAGTCTGTCAGAAAGGCTCGTACCGCTCCTTGAGTCTGTCAAAAGGCTCATACGCTCCTTGAGTCTGTCAAAAGGCTCTTACGGCTACTTGAGTCTGTCAGAAAGGCTCGTACGGCTCCTTGAGTCTGTCAGAAAGGCTCTTACGGCTCCATGAGTCTGTCAAAAGGCTCTTACGGCTCCTTGAGTCTGTCAGAAAGGCTTGTACGGCTCCTTGAGTCTGTCAGAAAGGCTCTTACGGCTCCTTGAGTCTGTCAGAAAGGCTCTTACGGCTCCTTGAGTCTGTCAAAAGGTTCTTGCGCTCCTTGTGTCTGTCAGAAAGGCTCTTACTGCTCCTTGAGTCTGTCAAAAAGACTTGTACGGCTCCTTGAGTCTGTCAGAAAGGCTCTTACGGCTCCTTCAGTCTGTCAAAAGGCTCTTACGGCTTCTTGAGTCTGTCAGAAAGGCTCATACGCTCCTTGAGTCTGTCAAAAGGCTCTTACTGCTTCTTGAGTCTGTCAGAAAGGCTCTTACGGCTCCTTGAGTCTGTCAGAAAGGCTCTTACGGCTCCTTGAGTCTGTCAAAAAGACTTGTACGGCTCCTTGAGTCTGTCAGAAAGGCTCTTACGGCTCCTTGAGTCTGTCAAAAGGCTCTTACGCTCCTTGAGTCTGTCAAAATGACTTGTAAGGCTCCTTGAGTCTGTCAGAAAGGCTCTTACGGCTCCTTGAGTCTGTCAAAAAGACTTGTACGGCTCCTTGAGTCTGTCAAAAAGGCTCTTACGGCTCCTTGAGTCTGTCAAAAGGCTCTTACTGCTCCTTGAGTCTGTCAGAAAGGCTCATATGCTCCTAGAGTCTGTCAAAAGGCTCTTACGCTCCTTGTGTCTGTCAAAAAGGCTCGTACGGCTCCTTGAGTCTTTCAGAAAGGCTCTTACGGCTCCTTGAGTCTGTCAAAAAGGCTCGTACGGCTCCTTGAGTCTGTCAGAAAGACTTGTACGGCTCCTTGAGTCTGTCACAAAGACTGGTACGGCTCCTTGAGTTTGTCACAAAGACTTGTACGGCTCCTTGTGTCTGTCAAAAAGACTTGTACGGCTCCTTGAGTCTGTCACAAAGACTTGTACGGCTCCTTGAGTCTGTCAAAAAGGCTCCTACGGCTCCTTGAGTCTGTCAAAAAGGCTCTTACACTCCTTGTGTCTGTCAAAAAGGCTCTTACGGCTCCTTGAGTCTTTTAAAAGGCTCTTACGGCTCCTTGAGTCTGTCAAAAGGTTCTTGCGCTCCTTGTGTCTGTCAGAAAGGCTCTTACTGCTCCTTGAGTCTGTCAAAAAGACTTGTACGGCTCCTTGAGTCTGTCAGAAAGGCTCTTACGGCTCCTTCAGTCTGTCAAAAGGCTCTTACGGCTTCTTGAGTCTGTCAGAAAGGCTCATACGCTCCTTGAGTCTGTCAAAAGGCTCTTACTGCTTCTTGAGTCTGTCAGAAAGGCTCTTACGGCTCCTTGAGTCTGTCAGAAAGGCTCTTACGGCTCCTTGAGTCTGTCAAAAAGACTTGTACGGCTCCTTGAGTCTGTCAGAAAGGCTCTTACGGCTCCTTGAGTCTGTCAAAAGGCTCTTACGCTCCTTGAGTCTGTCAAAATGACTTGTAAGGCTCCTTGAGTCTGTCAGAAAGGCTCTTACGGCTCCTTGAGTCTGTCAAAAAGACTTGTACGGCTCCTTGAGTCTGTCAAAAAGGCTCTTACGGCTCCTTGAGTCTGTCAAAAGGCTCTTACTGCTCCTTGAGTCTGTCAGAAAGGCTCATATGCTCCTAGAGTCTGTCAAAAGGCTCTTACGCTCCTTGTGTCTGTCAAAAAGGCTCGTACGGCTCCTTGAGTCTTTCAGAAAGGCTCTTACGGCTCCTTGAGTCTGTCAAAAAGGCTCGTACGGCTCCTTGAGTCTGTCAGAAAGACTTGTACGGCTCCTTGAGTCTGTCACAAAGACTGGTACGGCTCCTTGAGTTTGTCACAAAGACTTGTACGGCTCCTTGTGTCTGTCAAAAAGACTTGTACGGCTCCTTGAGTCTGTCACAAAGACTTGTACGGCTCCTTGAGTCTGTCAAAAAGGCTCCTACGGCTCCTTGAGTCTGTCAAAAAGGCTCTTACACTCCTTGTGTCTGTCAAAAAGGCTCTTACGGCTCCTTGAGTCTTTTAAAAGGCTCTTACGGCTCCTTGAGTCTGTCAAAAAGGCTCTTACACTCCTTGTGTCTGTCAAAAGGCTCATACACTCCTTGTGTCTGTCAAAAAGGCTCTTACACTCCTTGTGTCTGTCAAAAGGCTCATACACTCCTTGAGTCTGTCAGAAAAGCTGCTATGGCCATCTGTGTTGGTGGGCAATGGGGAATTAAACTGTCTAAAGGTTTTCAGAAGAGCTGTACTGGAGGAAAACAGGGAGATAATTGAGTGATAAGCATAGCTGAATCGTTAGCGGCGTGCCCCGGGGGGTTTAGAATTAAGACCCACTTTGACACTTTAGGAGTGACCCTGAGCCTCGCTGGGAGATGAGATCCGGGCGGCTAGGAAAGGGGGGGAAAAGTCTGGGTGAGGGTGTGGGACTGCGGGGGGAGGGCTAGAAGTTTGAATCAAGACGCCTGCTATGCACCCTCTGTGCTTCCCTTGTGTAGACAGGGAGGGAGAGAGCGGAGGCGTGGGTTAGGTGGGGGGGTCAGGAAAGGAGGGGGACTAAAGAATCTGAGACACACAGCGTAGAACAGGAGGACAACGTCTCCATTTAGGCCCGCAACAAAAACAGCTGCGTCCAAATTTTCCCTCACTCGGGTAAGAGCCTCCAGGGAGGGGCCCTAGCCACTGGCCCTGTACCATGGCAATCACACTCCCCTCCCCCCCATACACACACAACCAACCCCTCTCTTCGTTGTCTCCCTCAAACCCCCCCATTCCAGCACCCTGGTTTGAGAGTGGATTTCACCGCTCAGGCAATAGCAAAAAGGAACACATGGGAGAAATGGACCACCCCTCAGCTCTCTCCCAGAGCCACAGCTCTAACACATGGGAGAAATGGACCACCCCTCAGCTCTCTCCCAGAGCCCCGGCTCTAACACATGGGAGAAATGGACCACCCCTCAGCTCTCTCCCAGAGCCCCGGCTCTAACACATGGGAGAAATGGACCACCCCTCAGCTCTTTCCCAGACCCACAGCTCTAACACATGGGAGAAATAGACCACCCCTCAGCTCTCTCCCAGAGCCCCGGCTCTAACACATGGGAGAAATTGATCACCCCTCAGCTCTCTCCCAGACCCACAGCTCTAACACATGGGAGAAATGGATCACCCCTCAGCTCTCTCCCAGACCCACATTTCTAACACATGGGAGAAATGGACCACCCCTCAGCTCTCTCCTAGAGCCCCGGCTCCAACACATGGGAGAAATGGACCACCCCTCAGCTCTCTCCCAGAGCCACGGCTCTAACACATGGGAGAAATAGACCACCCCTCAGCTCTCTCCCAGAGCCACGGCTCTAACACAAATAAATCCAGGCAGATTTAATGACATTGGGCTTGAGGACATTTTTTCCCCCTCCCTTTATCGAAGGATCAAACAGTCCAAGAATCTGTGCTCTGCTGTGTGTGTGTGTGTGTGTCTGTGTGTGTGTGTGTGTGTGTGTCAGTGTGTGTGTGTGTGTGTGTGTGTGTGTTTGTGTGTGTGTGTGTGTCAGTGTGTGTGTGTGTGTCAGTGTGTGTGTGTGTGTGTCAGTGTGTGTGTGTGTGTGTGTGTGTGTGTGTGTCTGAGTGTGTGTGTGTGTCTGAGTGACATGAAAGCTGTGGGTATATGTCACCCTTTCCTTTCCTTTTCTCCCCACAACAGCTGTTAATTGTCCACTCCATGTTTTAAACTCTGAGGAAGGAAGGATCGGACATAAATCTAATGTCGCTTTAATAAAGACAAATGGTCACTTTCATATCCTTCAACGTGAATGTGTGTTTTTTTCTTTTTCTTTCTCTCACATGGGAATACATGGGGTATAACATCTTGGAGAGACGGGCACTTGTAACATGTCAGCCATATCGCTGGGCCTCTCCAAACTGTTTACATATTTGAATCGTTGTGCCGCTGACGTGACATGTAAAGTGTATGCTTCAGTATCGCCGGGCCTCTCCAAACTGTTCAGTCAACACCACAGTATTATTTCAAGGCCGAGGAAAGAGTGGACATGCATTAGAAAGAGCCTGCAT